>NC_069499.1:942933020-943075520 GCF_027579735.1 Bombina bombina
CCTGTCCACAACCTCAAACAGTCACACTGCAAACTCCACTATGGTGAAGACCAAAGAGCTGTCGAAGGACACCAGAAACAAAATTGTAGACCTGCACCAGGCTGGGAAGACTGAATCTGCAATAGGCAAGCAGTTTGGTGTGAAGAAATCAACCATGGGAGCAATAATTAGAAAATGGAAGACATACAAGACCACTGATAATCTCCCTCGATCTGGGGCTCCACGCAAGATCTCAACCCATGGGGTCAAAATGATCACAAGAACGGTGAGCAAACATCCCAGAACCATACGGGGGGGGGGGGACCTAGTGAATGACCTGCAGAGAGCTGGGACCAACGTAACAAAGGCTACCATCAGTAACACACTACACCACCAGGGATTCAGATCCTGCAGTGCCAGACGTGTCCCCCTGCTTAAGCCAGTACATGTCCGGGCCCATCTGAAGTATGCTAGAGAGCATTTGGATGATCCAGAAGCGGATTGGGAGAATGTCATATGGTCAGATGAAACCAAAGTAGAACTGTTTGGTAGAAACACAACTCGTCGTGTTTGGAGGAGAGAGAATGCTGAGTTGCAACCAAAGAAAACCATACCTACTGTGAAGCATGGGGGTGGCAACATCATGCTTTGGGGCTGTTTCTCTGCAAAGGGAACAGGACGACTGATCCGTGTACATGAAAGAATGAATGGGGCCATGTATCGTGAGATTTTGAGTGCAAACCTCCTTCCATCAGCAAGGGCATGACAATGATCCCAAACAAACTGCCCGTGCAACGAAGGAGTGGCTTCGTAAGAAGCATTTCAAGGTCCTGGAGTGTCCTAGCCAGTCTCCAGATCTCAACCCCATAGAAAACCTTTGGAGGGAGTTGAAAGTCTGTGTTGCCCAGCGAAAGCCCCAAAACATCACTACTCTAGAGGAGATCTGCATGCAGGAATGGGCCAACATACCAGCAACAGTGTGTGACAACCTTGTGAAGACTTACAGAAAACGTTTGACCTCTGTCATTGCCAACAAAGGATATATAACAAAGTATTGAGATTAACTTTTGATATTGACCAAATACTTATTTTCCACCATAATTTGCAAATAAATTCTTTCCAAATCAGACAATGTGATTGTCTGGATTTGTTTCCACATTTTGTCTCTCATGGTTGAGAAAGGGCAGCAATTAAACACTTTTAAAATAGTTTTGCAAGAAAAAAAGTTAGGTAGAATCTGTTTACATTTAAAATTAATCTGAAAGGAAATGCATGTTTGTGCACATCTGATACCATTGCTTACTGGCTGAGAGGGACAACTCTCAGAAAAAGTTGGTGTATTCAACGCAGTAGGATCCATTTCTCTAAAAATAAAAATAAAGCACAGTAATAGTTTGCAATACTCTCTTTTAGACGACACAGAGCAGTACAATACAATATCTACTACTAAAACCACACATTACTGAATCTAGATATTATAGATTTCTACGTGACAACAAACAGGTGATGGAAATGTCACCTTAACAAAGTATCATACAAATTCATTTTAGTATGAAAAAGCAGAAGGCAACGGCTTTGTTTGTATTTTATTTTCTAATGTTACAAGGCTAACCACATCCCGCCACAAAACCAACTCATCATGACAGAAGTTGCAATTGGTCTGTAGGTGGCAGAGATAAGGTGAAAAGGTGTGATATTATTTTACAGAATTTTATATACAGAGGTTTTTTTATTTTGTTTTTGAGGTCTCAGTCAGTCAGTCATTGATGACTTAGACCCCCAAAACACAAAAAAAACTAAATTTTTATTGAAATCATTGTCAAAGAAATTAGGTGGTTTTTTTATTCACAAAAGCTCATTGTTTTGCTTCTAAAATCTGTTTAAACGAGAGTTCCTTGTGACAGTATAGTGCTCATCAGGGATAGCTATACCACACATGGGCAGCTGTTTCATTCCTGTTAGAGATCAGTTAGGTTCAGACAGGTTTCTGAAGCTGATATATACATTTAGAATGACAGCTTTAGGTTTCATGTAGTTTTGAAAATGTTAGTTTTTGTGTATTGACCCAACAAAATAGAAATTACATACTGATAGCCAGATACCAGTCTTAAAGAAGATAGTTAGAAACCTCACCGCATGTTCTTAAAAAAATATAGGCCTAGATTACAAGTGAAGCACTGCTGTTATGAATAGTGCACAATCTGATATAAAAAGTCAATGTAAAGACATTAAAGGGACAGTGTACACCAATTTTCATATAACTGCATGTAATAGACAATACTATAAAGAAGACTATGCACAGATACTGATATAAAAATCCAGTATAAAACCTTTTAAAACGTACTTTGAAGCTCCCAGTTTAGCACTGTTGATGAGGTTGTCTGGGACACCCAGTGAAAGGGGCTGGGGTAAACAATAAGAGCAGACACTCCCCCTCCCCCCTTCCCTGCATATAAAAAGACAGATAACATAAATCGGAGCCAGCAGAGTCTGTAAATACATGTATACATCTAACACTGTGGGGCTTGGTTAGGAGTCTGAAAATCAGCACAATGTTATTTAACAGTAAGCAAAAATATACATTGTTACAAAAACACTCCCAGATGGGCTATATAAATGGATCATCTACAGAACATTTAGGCAAAGAAACATCTATTGTACAATGTCCCTATAACTAGAGAATTTCTTGATTCCTGGATTATTTAGTTGCCTATTAGGGTAGGTTGTATTAATTATCGCCTAGATTTAGAGTTCTGCGTTAGCCGTCAAAACCAGCGTTAGGGGCTCCTAACGCTGGTTTTGGCCGCCCGCTGGTATTTAGAGTCAGTCATGAAAGGGTCTAACGCTCACTTTGCAGCCGCGACTTTTCCATACCGCAGATCCCCCTACGCCATTTGCGTATCCTATCTTTTCAATGGGATCTTTCTAACGCTGGTATTTAGAGTCTTGGCTGAAGTGAGCGTTAGAAATCTAACGACAAGACTCCAGCCGCAGAGAAAAGCCAGGAGTTAAGAGCTTTCTGGGCTAACGCCGGTTCATAAAGCTCTTAACTACTGTGCTCTAAAGTACACTAACACCCATAAACTACCTATGTACCCCTAAACCGAGGCCCCCCCACACCGCCGCCACTCTAATACATTTTTTTAACCCCTAATCTGCCGACCGCACACCGCCGCAACCTACGTTATCCCTATGTACCCCTAATCTGCTGCCCCTAACACCGCCGACCCCTATATTATATTTATTAACCCCTAATCTGCCGCCCCCAACGTCGCCGCCACCTACCTACAATTATTAACCCCTAATCTGCCTACCGGACCTCACCGCTACTATAATAAAGTTATTAACCCCTAAAGCTAAGTCTAACCCTAACACTAACACCCCCCTAAGTTAAATATAATTTTTATCTAACCGACGACTACCGACGAATGAAGGTTCCTTTAAGTGACGTCATCCAAGATGGCGTCCCTCGAATTCCGATTGGCAGATTGAATCAGCCAATCAGATTCAAGTTCAATCCGATTGGCTGATCCAATCAGCCAATCAGATTGAGCTTGCATTCTATTGGCTGTTCCGATCAGCCAATAGAATGCAAGCTCAATCTGATTGGCTGATTGGATCAGCCAATCCGATTGAACTTGAATCTGATTGGCTGATTCAATCAGCCAATCAGATTTTCTCTACCTTAATTCCGATTGGCTGATAGAATCCTATCAGCCAATTGGAATTCGAGGGACGCCATCTTGGATGACGTTACTTAAAGGAACCTTCATTCGTCGGTAGTCGTCGGTAGGAAGAGGATCTTCCACGCCGGAGGTCTTGAAGATGGAGCCGCTCCTCGTCGGATGGATGAAGATAGAAGATGCCACTTGGATGAAGATGTCTGCCGGTCCGGATGTCCTCTTCTGCCCGGATAGGATGAAGACTTCTGCCGCTCCGGATGTCTTCTTTTGCTCCATCGGTGTTCGGCTGAGTGAAGACGACTCAAGGTTGGGAGATCTTCAGGGGGGTAGTGTTAGGTTTATTTAAGGGGGGGTTTGGGTTAGAGTAGGGGTATGTGGGTGGTGGGTTGTAATGTTGGGGGTGGTATTGTGTGTTTTTTACAGGCAAAAGAGCTGATTTCTTTGGGGCATGCCCTGCAAAAAGCCCTTTTAAGGGCTGGTAAGGTAAAAGAGCTGTTAACTATTTTAATTTAGATTAGGGTAGGGAATTTTTTTATTTTGGGGGGCTTTGTTATTTTATTAGGGGGCTTAGAGTAGGTGTAATTAGCTTAAAATCCTTGTAATCTTTTTTAATTTTTTTTAATTTAGTGTTTGGTGTTTTTTGTAATTTAGTTTAGTTTATTTAATTGTAGGTACTTGTAGTTAATTGATTTAATTCATTTATTGATAGTGTAGTGTTAGGTTTAATTGTAACTTAGGTTAGGATTTATTTTACAGGTAATTTGGTAATTATTTTCACTAGGTAGCTATTAAATAGTAAATAACTATTTAATAACTATTGTACCTAGTTAAAATTAATACAATGTTGCCTGTAAAATAAATATAAATACTAAAATAGCTACAATATAATTATTCGTTATATTGTAGCTATATTAGGGTTTATTTTACAAGTAAGTATTTAGTTTTAAATAGGAAGACTTTAGTTAATAATATTTAATTTATTTTGTTAGATTAAAATTATATATAATTTAGGGGGGTGTTAGGGTTATAGTTAGACATAGCTTTAGGGGTTAATACATTTATTAGAGTAGCGGCGAGGTCCGGTCGGCAGATTAGGGGTTAATACTTGAAGTTAGGTGTCGGCGATGTTAGTGAGGGCAGATTAGGGGTTAATAATATTTATTATAGGGTTTTTGAGGTGGGAGTGAGGCGGTTTAGGGGTTAATACATTTATTAGAGTAGCGGCTAGGTCCGGTCGGCAGATTAGGGGTTAATAAGTGTAGGTAAAGTAGCGGTGATGTTGGGGGCGGCAGATTAGGGGTTAATAAATATTATGTAGGTGTCAGCGATGTTAGGGGCAGCAGAATTGGGGTACATAGGGATAATGTAGGTGGCGGCGGTGTACGGTCGGCAGATTAGGGGTTAAACATTTTTATTAGAGTGGCGGCGATGTGGGGGGACCTCGGTTAGCCCAGAAAGCTCTTAACTACTGACTTTTTTCTGCGGCTGGAGTCTTGTCTGTAGAGGGTCTAATGCTCACTTCAGCCAAGACTCTAAATACCGGCGTTAGGAAGATCCCATTGAAAAGATAGGCTACGCAATTGGCGTAAGGGGATCTGCGGTATGGAAAAGTCGCGGCTTGGAAGTGAGCGTTAGACCCTTTCCTGGCTGACTCTAAATACCAGTGGGCGGTAAAAAGCAGCGTTATGAGCCCTTAACACTGCTTTTGACGGCTGACGCAGAACTCTAAATCTAGGCGCATGTCAATAGCAAAGGGTGGAATGATAGTGAAGTTGCCTCATGGTCCGATATCAAAATGTGCATCTTGAAATTTAAAGCTGGTGTCCCTTCAATCTCCTTCATGTATAACATCATGTTAGCTAAACAAAGTCAATTTTTTTTGGAAAAGCTCTGTAGCATATGGATACCACTTTTTCCAAATATAAATCAGGAAAAGATAAAGGCAAGCTTTAATGCATTAGAAAAATGCAGGATATCAACAAGCTGGAAAGAAGCGCATATGAAACTCATTAATAATTGTATAAAGTAAATATTTCTCTTAATTCATGTTTCATTCATTGTTTCCATTAATGATTGTCCCTTACGGAGGAATATTTTGAATACCATAGTATTGTTGATTAGACAATATTAAAAAATTGGAAGGCAAAAAAGGCATCGGGTTTTTCTATTTTCATTAAAGAAATACAAACTCAAATAATAATTCCTTTCACCTACGAATAGCAAAAGAAAGGGAAATTAGGAAATTCTTAATAGGGTGGCTCCCTATAATTAAAACTTACCCACTACTAGCGTATATTATACCCTTTTTTGAGCTCTGATAGTTTCGTAGACCTGGTATTATTAGGAGATTTTCCAACAGCCTGGATATTTGGCTATAGGGAAACGTAATTACCCTAAAAAGAAACATTAGAGCCTGGTCCTATAAGTTGAGAAGACAAAAGGTCAACAAGGAGAGACAGAGGCGTGGGGGAGGGAGAGAGAGAGAGAATAAGAAAGAAATTATTATTTATTTTTTCTCTTTTTTTTCTTCTTCCCCTTTATATTCTTTTACTATTTATACTATATTGGAATATCTTTTCTTCTCTAAAAAATATAATATCCGAAGAGACACTATCGATTGTTGATATGTATCAAGAAAAATTGTAGTTTTCTTTCCTAAGATATAGTGAGTCCACGGCATCATCAATTACTAGTGGGAATATCACTCTTTGCCAGCAGGAGGAGACAAAGAGCACCACAGCAAAGCTGCTATATATGTCACTTCCCTTACCCATAACCCCCAATCATTCTCTTTGCCTGCGGTGCAAGGAAGAGGTGAAGACTTTTTTGGTGTCTGAAAAGAATTTTACTTCAGTCAAGATTTTATTATTTTAAAAGCAGAGTAGTTTTGTTCTGATCTTTCCTTGGGTTTAGCCGTACCCCATGTCAGTCTTTTCAGTAGGGCAGTTGTGGCTTTTAAGCAGTTGGGAACTTGTGGGGTCCTTACTGTGCCTCTCTATTCAGAAAACCTGAGTAACTTTACTCTAATCTTTCTTTCTTCACAGGTCCATGTGAGGAATGGCATCCTCTCACACCGGATGAGCTGTCTTTTCTGCCGGACAGCCTTACTTACAGGTAAGTGCCATTTTTTTTATTTGAGCTACAAAGGACACTGGCACTTTAAGCAGCTTCTTGCTGCAAAATAAGGGACGTTTAGACTTTATTTTGATCCTCTTAAGGATCTATTATGGCAGATAAGCAGGCACTGAGGGTGATTAGGGGATCTGGGCATTTCAAGGTTAATTGCCCGGCTCATTGGTGACTCAGTCTGTTTTTTCCTGGTTCTGGTTTAATGGTTACCGGTCCAGGACACTCTTACCGACCATGCGGTTGTTTTAACAGGCAACGTGTTTGCCGTTTTCTTTATTTGCATCATGGCTGCCGGGACTGCCTCTGTACAAAGAGAGGCGGTTCCCTTCTGAGGCGGCAGTCAGAAGCGCATGCTTTCGAGCACATCCTGTTTAGGAGTTTCCGGAGTGGTGACACGTACTGTTACCTGCTCCGGTATCGGATAGCTCCGACTTTGGTTTTAGAGCTCTGGAGTAGTCCGGAACTGTAATGACACATTACCACCCAGGTTTCCGGTATATTCCAACGGCTAAGAATCCGGTCTTCTGGGGCAGGTAGGCACCTGAGCAGTTTTGTTAAGGTATAGGCCCCTAGTTATCAAGCCGTCAACCTCAAATACGCTGGAATTCTGCAGTGTATTTGTGGCGAGGCTGATTAACCCCTAATTTTTTTTTACAGGCAAAAGAGCTGAATTCTTTGGGGCATGCCCCGCAAAAGGCCCTTTTAAGGGCTGGTAAGGTAATAGAGCTGTTAACTTTTTAATGTAGAATAGGGTAGGGCATTTTTTTTATTTTGGGGGGCTTTGTTATTTTATTAGGGGGCTTAGATTAGGTGTAAGTAGCTTAAAATTGTAGCTTAAAATTGTTGTAATATTTTTTAAATGCTTGTAACTTAATTTTTTTATTTTTTGTAACTTTAGTTAGTTTATTTAATTGTATTTAATTGTAGTTATTTGTAGGTAATTTATTTAATTAATTTAATGATAGTGTAGTGTTAGGTTTAATTGTAACTTAGGTTAGGATTTATTTTACAGGTAATTTTGTATTTCTTTTAGCTAGGGAGTTATTAAATAGTTAATAACTATTTAATAACTATTCTAACTAGCTAAAATAAATACAAAGTTACCTGCAAAATAAATATAAATCCTAAAATAGCTACAATGTAATTATTAATTAGCTATCTTAGGGTTTATTTTACAGGTAAGTATTTAGTTTTAAATAGGAATAATTTATTTAATGATAGTGTAGTGTTAGGTGTAATTGTAACTTAGGTTAGTTTTTATTTTACAGGTAAATTTCTCTTTATTTTAACTAGGTAGCTATTAAATAGTCAATAACTATTTAATAGCTATTGTACCTAGTTAAAATAAATTGAAATTTGCCATTAAAATAAAAATAAATCCTAAAATAGCTACAATATAATTATTATTTATATTGTAGCTATATTAGGGTTTATTTTAAAGGTAAGTATTTATTTTTAAATAGGATTAATTTAGTTAATAAGAGTTATAATATTTAGATGTATTTAATTAATATTTAAGTTAGGGGGTGTTAGGTTTAGGGGTTAATAATTTTATTATAGGATGCGACGGTGTAGGGGGGGGCAGATTAGGGGTTAATAAGTTTAATATAGGTGGCGGCGGGGTCCGTAAACGGCGGTTTAGGGGTTAATCAGTTTATTAGAGTGGCGGTGGGCTCCGGGATCGGCGGTTTAGGGGTTAATACATTTATAAGAGTTGCGGCAGGGTCTAGGAGCGGCGGTTTAGGGGTTAATAACTTTATTTAGTTCCGGGGGGTTCCAGGGTCGCCGGTATAGGGGGTAGAACAGTATAGTTAGTGTGGGTGCTTAGTGACAGCTTGTCAATAAAGCTGTAAAAAAGCCGAAGAGCAGCGAGATTGGATGAGTGATAACTATCACAGTCCGCTGCTCATCGCCCCGTACTTGGTGCGCGGCTTTTTGACAGATTTATTGATAACTTTGGCGAGATTTTTCAGGTCCGCGGCAGCAATGGTAGGCGAGCTTAGGCGGGCGTATTGGGGCCGGCGATGGCAGGTAAGTAGACACGTTGATAACTAGAGGCCATAGAGTGTGCCTATAAAGGGGGTATATATTTCTTTTACAAAGATATGAAGAGTCCACGGATTTCATCTTTACTTGTGGGATATTAACCTCCTGCTAACAGAAAGTGGCAAAGAGCACCACAGCAGAGCTGTATATATATAGCCCCTCCCTTCCCCTCCACCCCCAGTCATTCTCTTTGCCTGTGTTATACTAGGAAGACATGGTAAAGTGAGGTGTTAGTTTTAGTTTCTTCAATCAAGAAGTTTTTTATTTTAAATGGTACTGGTGAG
Source organism: Bombina bombina (assembly GCF_027579735.1). Classification (NCBI taxonomy): domain Eukaryota; kingdom Metazoa; phylum Chordata; class Amphibia; order Anura; family Bombinatoridae; genus Bombina; species Bombina bombina. The sequence goes on from NC_069499.1 coordinate 942,942,142, forward strand.
TACTATTTTCCTCAGGGGGATATGAAAGAAGATTTGTGCCCTGAGGTTGATGATCTTAGCAGTTGTAACTAAGATCCATGCTGGTTCCCATAAGACTTCTGAAGGTAACCATGAGACATCTTCAGGTTGGAGACCGGTTTCATGCTACAAGCAGCATTAAGGTATGTGCAGCCTTTTTATTCTGAGGAGACTTGGTATATCAGAACTGGCTGGCAGTTATTTCCCTGTATGGGAATGGGGTAACCAGTAATCCTAATTTACAAGAGGGGTATTACTGGAGTCCCTAGATTTTATTTATAATAGTTGACTTTATATGGGCATTATGTGACATGGGAGAGACAAAGAAAAATGATGTATTACGTTTTTATTTTTTGGCATTAACATCCATTTGTTTGATGGTGTATTTGAGGGGTTATATTGTGTTGCTTCACTTAGGTGTAAAATCGCTTTCCCATGCGATTGTGTTTGGGCCTACTCCGGCATTGACCTTAAGGGGCGGAGCTTATTTTCCAGGGTCGGACTGGGAATAAAAAGCAGCCCTGGAAAAATATGAAGACCAGCCCTATTTTCCGAGTCAGTAGAATTCACAGGCCCCATTTTTCTTAAAGAGGATTACTGGGATACTCCTTTACCCAATATTTTTGTAAGAATTAAATTGTATTACTTTGCATTAAATAAAAATGTCAAATTGTTGTTATATAAGCACCCTACAACCCAATTGCAGCCATTAATCTCCCCTTTAAATTGTAGCTTTCCAGCCCCAGCTGCTGCAGCCCACCGGGAAATCTCCTGGTATCCTGGTAGGCCAATCCGGCCCTGTTATTTTCGCGCGCTCAGATGCGCACTTCCTTCAGGCTAGGCAGCAGCAAGCAGTAACTCCGGTGGCTCCTGGCTGTGCAAGCTGTCCTGGAGTGTTGGAAAGTTGTTTTGAAGTACCCTGGGGGCAGGTAGGCACTACAGAAGAGCTGTGGCGAGGTGCAGAGGGTATTTTTTACTGTAAATGACAAATTGTTGTTTTAAAATACTTTAAGAGCCTTGTTTCTGCCCTTACTTCTGGGTGCAGTAATGTTTGGATAAACCAACGATTTTACAGTTAAATTTGGAGTTAATTTAACGTTATTTAAGCATTTTGGAAAAATTGTTCCCTTTTTGTTTTCTTAAAGGCACAGTACACGTTTTTTCAAAAATTTATTTTAAGCAATAAATAAGTGATTAAACGACTTTTGTGGTTATTACTAGTCTGTTCAACATGTCTGACATTGAGGAATCTGAATCTCATTGTTCTATGTGTTTAGAAGCTATTGTGCAACCCCCTCTAACATTGTGTAACTCTTGTACTGAAAGAGCCTTACATTGTAAAGACCATATATTAGGTCAAGAAAGTGTGCCTAAAGATGATTCTCAGTCTGAAGAGAATCAGGATATGCCATCCAATTCTCCCCAAGTGTCACAACCTTTAACGCCCACACAAGCGACGCCAAGTACTTCTAGTGCGTCTAATTCTTTTACTTTGCAGGAGATGGCTGCAGTTATGTCAACTATCCTTACAGAGGTATTATCTAAATTACCAGTGTTGCAGGGTAAACGCAGTAGGTCAAGTATTAATGTAAATACTGAATCCTCTGATGCTTTATTAGCTATTTCCGATGTACCCTCACAGTGTTCTGAGTTGGGGGTCAGGGAATTACTGTCTGAGGGTGAAATTTCAGATTCAGGGAATGTTTTACCTCAGACAGATTTGGACGCTATGTCCTTTAAATTTAAGCTTGAGGGGCGGAGCCGGCCGTCGTGTGGAATGGCCGCACATTAGAGTGAGCTCCGAATGCCGATGCCCATATCTGTCTGAATAGTAGGATAATCAGCATCCCATAACCAATGTCCTACCTCTAACTGCGCACAGAACAAGTACCGATTCCGGTATTGACCGATAAAGCCAGCTGCGCCCGACATTCAGACACGCTCCGTGTTGAGGCCTACATTCCGGACGCCATCTTTACAGCCTAAACAGTGAGTAACACGGAGCCGCCTGTACACAGAACACAGACGGTACATATACTGATAATGGCTGTTAGTCGCATATATCACTCAGTTTGGGGACTGGTGTAACTTTTGACAATTCACAACTGGCAAGTACACTAAGAGGAAGCTGCGCAGTTATACTTCTGCTATAAGGCCAGGACTTACTAGGCTATCAATGTGAGACTGGGCAATTGAAATCACAGGGCAAAGGGAAAACGAAAAACATGCCAACATTTTTATTTCACATATAAATGTGAACCTGCCAACTCCAATCCCTATATGTTTTAGGTGATATACAATAAAGGATCTTTTGTAGCGCAGATGTCACCTCACTCACTATAAAGGCAGAAACATACTTTATCACACCAAAAGACGGTTATACATATAACATTGTCCTGGCAATAAGAGGAGCTGTGCATCCTAGGACAGCACGCAGTTGCTGCGAACTCCCTGACAACTCCAGGATAGCAAACTATCACAATCTACACTGCAGTTATGTCACCAAAAAAACTTCTAAAAACAGGAAAGGAGACTAGGAAATCAGCAGTAAATCGGCCAACTGTTAGCTCCTTTTTTAAATTATCAGACAGCATGCAACACGCTACACCTGACCCCATCAAGCCACAGCAAGCTGAGGTGTCTCCATCAGGCAGTGAGGACAGTGACACAGAAGAATCTATCCAAATCTCCAAGACTTTTCTAGCCTCAATCCCATCTAAAAGTGATCTGGATGACATAATAGTTAAAGTACGAGAATGCATCAAAGAAGAAATGGCTGGTCTGAGGAGAGATATTACAGAAATTGGTAATCGTGTTGAGGTGCTGGAGGAGGATAATAACTTTAACCAAAATGAGATATCTATCTTGCAGACCACAGCCCAATCCCATGACCTTCAGATTACACAGTTACAAGATAAGTTAGAAGACCTGGAGAACAGGGAACGCCGCCAAAACCTCAGAATTAGAGGGATTCCAGAGTCAGTCCTGCCAAATACCATCCCTGAGATTCTCAAAGGTCTCTTTTGTTTCCTACTGGGGCCTTCATCAACCATGGACTTATCTATGGACAGAGCTCACAGGGCTCTCCGACCAAAACCCCCAGACCAAGCGCCTCCACGCGACATAGTCTTAAAACTTAAAGAATACCAAACCAAAGAAGAAATTTTTAAAGCTGCCAGACGTCTTAAAGACATCTCCTTTCAAAATTACCGCTTGCAGAGAATTTCAACCATTGACATCCATGCTCAGAGCAAAGGAGATTCCTTATCGTTGGGGTTTCCCCTGTTTCCTGAACATCATTTATAAAGGCACGAAACACATATGTAAGACCCCAGACGACATCTCAGATACTTGTGCCGCCTTGGAACTGACTCCTCCATCTGCCACAGCTACAGAAGAGGCTTCTGATCTTACTGCCAGCCTCAACCCAACAAGACCACCCAGATCACAGTGGCAGCAACACAAGAATAAGAAAACTAAGAAGGTGCAAGACTCCCCACAGAACAGTATTACTTGAGAGATCCAGCTCATCAGATGGGTGAGATAATTCTATTTCTAGCTCAGGGGGAGAAAAGTGATGAACGTTTAACCCTCCTTTACACCCGGGCCCTGCAATGATTGAGACTGAACTAATTATATATTTATTGCAATACGGCCCTACTTTGATTGTCAGTTTAAATTTAAATTTGAAAATTTGTCCTCTAAATGTTTAATTATTGAATTTATAATGGGATAGGCTATTCTTCCCTATTGTGTGTGTGACATTTAATGTCAAATTGTTTGTTTGAATTTCTGTTATTGTTTTATTGTTTGCTTGTTAGTTATCTTTCTCAACCACAGATAGTTGCCGCACAGTTCAAGACCAGGTATGTTATTGACACAATAATGTCTGAAATATCTCTATGCATATATGTTTATGATAAGCTTAGAAATTATAGACTCCCAGTTCTACCCAGTACACATCAACCTCTAACTTAGTGTAAATAATGACAGCTCAGAAACAGATTAGATTCATGACACAAAATGTCAGAGGATTTAATAACCCACATAAGAGACGAGTTGCTTTTGCTGATATTGTCCATAAGCAAATTGGTATTTTGTTCTTACAGGAGACGCATTACTTAAAAAATCAAGAGCCTAAATTTTTCACAACCTCCTACCCCATACATTATCATAGTAGCCACTCAGACAAAAAGATCTCCGGGGTTAGCATTTTAATCCACAAGTCTTTAGCATTCCATGTACAGCATGTAGAAAAGGATAATGAAGGGAGATTTTTGGCTATACTGGGTTTACTGTATGGCAAGCCTATTACACTAGTCAACATTTATGCTCCCAATACCCGACATGCATCCTTTATCCGCAAGGTTTCCAATGACATTTTAGCTTTCTACAAGGGGTCATTAATTATAGACGGGGACTTTAACACGCTATTGAACCCACTATTAGATAGCTCCACTAAACAATCCCAACTCTTGAAAAAAGCACTTAAATCTATTAAAGATGACCTGACACTCCTAGGAGTACATGATCCATGGCTTATCCAACACCCCAGGGGGAGAGATTTTACCTTTTATTCTGCGTCCAAAAGCTCCCATTCACGCATCGATTATATCCTCATAGACCACATAGCTATCACATCAGTCATACACACTGATATCTGCCCTACTGCCTGGTCAGACCATTCAGCGGTCATCTACACCACTCACTGGACATCCCTTCCTTTCAAACCTTACCAATGGCGCTTTGATGATACCTTACTGAATGACACCCTTATCCTGCAACAAATAGAAACATCAATAAGTGAGTACTTTACAATTAATCATACCCCAGACATAGCCCCATGTACCATCTGGGAAGCCCATAAGTGCTTCATCAGAGGCGAGTTGATAAAGATTAAGGCGAAACAATCCAAAAATCATAGAATGCATCACCAAGCCCTTACAGACAAATTTCAGCAGCTTGACAGGTCCTACAAACAGAATCCCCATGCCGAATCACTGAAGTCTCAAAGAGAACAGGCTAAAAATAAATTGACAACATTCTTGGAACACTCAGCCCATACACAGGCTATGAGGTTAAAACAGAGATTTTTTATTGAAGGTAATAAACCTGGCAGGCTATTAGCCAGAGCGCTTAAAGTTAGGCAAGCGACCCATTATATCAGCACGCTACAAGACTCAAATAGGGAAAACACTGTAGAATCCCATAGAAAAGCTGAAATATTTAGAGATTATTATTCTACTCTTTACAATTTGATTCCTAACAGAAATTTAGAGGAACATAAGACACACTGCCTCCGATACATAGAGCGAGTGACTGTGCCATCTATCCCACCTGACGATCTAGAATCCCTTACCTTACCAATCAGCTCCGAAGAGATTAGCGTAGCTATACACTCCCTAAAGATAGGAAAGAGTCCAGGCCCAGATGGGCTGACAAGCTCCTACTATAAAAAGTTAAAGCATCTATTAATACCGCAATTGCTCACAGTCTTTAACCCGGTAGATCAAATAACTACGTTCCCACCCTCTATGCTTGAAGCGATAGTAACGGTCATACCAAAGCCAGGTAAAGATCCTACAGCCCCTTCCAACTACCGCCCGATCTCGCTTCTAAATGTAGACGTGAAGATCTATGCAAAGATCTTAGCTACTAGGCTTAATAAATTACTACCCTTGCTTATCCACCCAGACCAAGTGGGTTTTGTACCGCAGAGGGAGGCAAAGGATAACACCGTAAAGGTCCTTCATTTAATACAATATGCTATAAATCATGACATACCCTCCGTTTTACTCTCGACTGACGCTGAGAAAGCTTTTGACAGACTGGATTGGACTTTTTTAAATTTGACTTTAAAGAAATTCGGCCTCCCTGACAGTTTTATCTCAAAAATATTTGCCCTTTACTCAAAACCGACAGCTAAAGTTAAGGTAAATGGGATACTTTCTACCCCATTTCCAATTTTAAACGGCACTAGACAGGGCTGCCCGTTATCCCCTCTATTATTTGTTTTATCCATGGAAATCCTGGCAATAACATTACGAAATGACCCCAACATTCACGGACTCACTATAAAATCCACTCCTCATAAGCTTGCGCTATACGCTGATGACTTGTTGTTAATTTTAACACGCCCAAATACTTCTCTCTCTGCGGTGCGGAACTCCCTGGAAACATTTGGCCATTGTTCCAATTATTCGGTAAACCAAAATAAATCAGAGATTCTCCCCATCAACTTAAATAATACAGATATACAAAAACTTAGGTCACAAGTACCTTACCAAATACAACAATCTGCTTTAAAATATTTAGGCATTTATCTTACAGATGATAAACAGAAGTTAATCGACCTAAACTATGAAGCCTTAATGTCCAAGGTTTGCGATGATACCTCCCTTTGGTTACATAAACAAATATCCTGGCTTGGTAGAATCGGAGTAACCAAAATGACTATCCTCCCTAAAATACTTTATATGTTCCAGACTCTCCCCATACCCCTCCCGGAAACGTATATTTCCAGACTGCAGAAGGTGCTAAACTCCTATATCTGGAGAAAGCGTCCTCCCAGAGTGGCTAGATCTACCCTCTACTTACCAAAAAAATTTGGAGGTTTGGGGGTCCCAGACCTATCCAGATACCATAATGCAATATTTTTAAGAAGAGTAATAGATTGGTGCACACTCCCCATGAATCATAATATACTCTGGGTGAGACTGGAACATGACCTCACCAACTCAGCACAGTTAGGGACATACTGTTGGCAACCTAAGGGAAACCAACCTTCGCTAGTTAAAGATTATCCAATCATAAAAGAAACACTTGATACTTGGTTTAACGTACTACATAAATATCCACATATATCCACGATCCCTTCCCCCTTGACAACTGTGTTGTCTAATTCCGACTTTTCTATAGGGATACCATTGACACCGAAATTACCAGGTGGACTGGATGACCTGCTCCCATTATACTCCCTACTTGAAGAGGGTAAACTGATCTCGAAACAACACCTAGAGGAATTAGAGGTCACACAATTCACACCCTGGTTCAGATACCTTCAACTCAGACACTTTGTTGACTCTCACAAGCTCAAACAACAAATTACAAGGGAGCTTACCACACTTGAGAAACTTTGCATTCAAGACTCCCCACAGATACACACCATCTCCCTCCTATATCAACTCCTAATCACCCCTCCCAAGACTTTACACACCTCAACAGTCAATTCCTGGCATAAAGAACTCCCTTACACTCTTACAGAGCAAGAATGGCTAAAAATCTTTCAGAACACAGCTAGATCCGCACATTCATCAGCCCTACTGGAAACAAATTATAAATGCCTGCTCCGCTGGTATCTTACTCCCCACAGGTTGAAATTTATGTTTCCCGAAGCATCTGATAGATGTTGGAGAAAATGTGCAGGAAAAGGAACCCCTTTTCACATATGGTGGGAGTGCCCCAAAATAGCAAATTACTGGAAGAGTATTAACTCAGAGATGAGTAAAATGCTAAATTGTAATATTCCATTAGACCCTATGGTATACCTGTTTCATACAATCCCCAAATTCCCCTTCAAACAATACATGTCACTTTTCCAATTAGCCATATGTAGTGCGAAGCAAGTCATCCCTAGGCTTTGGAAATCAGATACAGAACCCACAGTAGCTATGTGGGCAGCGCAGATGAAAACTAACTTATCGCTAGAAAGATTCTATTATTACACAGTAGGTAGATTAGATTACTATGCAGAAATGATGTTCTTCTGGGACTCCTACTATCATCCTAGAGCCGGGGAGAGGGGAGACCTGCAGGAGTAGGATTATGTGCTAGTGTAATGCAAATGCAAAACAGCAAAGTATCTACCCACGTTGAAATCAATTTTGCAGACTTAACTGTCTCACTGTTAAAGACAAGAAAACTGTAGATAAACAATCTTGTAAGAAACATGTTGATGTTGTAACTTGAGTTTGATAGCCTCTGACTGTCTATTAATGTTGTTTTGTGGTGCCATACCTAGATGTCACAAACAAATCTGGGATATTTGAACTTTGGAAGCTAGGGACAAACTGATGGACTTGAACAGTAATGCAAATATAAAAAAGCCATAATTTTATATTCTGTGGAAATTCTTGGAATGTTTTGAAAATTTCTGGTTGTTTGTAATTTTCTTTTGTTTCTTTGTTGTTGTATAATTTTTTGAAACACCTAAATAAAGAAAAGATTAAACTAAATTTAAGCTTGAACACCTCCGCCTACTGCTTAGGGAGGTTTTTAGCGACTCTGTATGCTTGTGACCCTATTGTAATTCCACCAGAGAAATTGTGTAAAATGGATAAATATCTAGAAGTACCTACTTACACTGATGTTTTTCCAGTTCCTAAGAGAATTTCGGAAATTATAAGAAAGGAATGGGATAGACCAGGTATACCGTTTTCTCCCCCTCCTAATTTTAAGAAAATGTTTCCCATATCAGACACTATTCAAGACTCGTGGCAAACGGTCCCTAAGGTAGAGGGAGCTATATCTACTCTAGCTAAGCGTACAACTATACCCATTGAGGACAGTTGTGCTTTCAAAGACCCTATGGATAAAAAATTAGAGGGTCTACTAAAGAAATTATTTGTTAATCAGGGGTTTCTTTTACAACCTACGGCTTGCATTGTTCCAGTAACAACTGCTGCAGCTTTTTGGTTTGAGGCTCTAGAGGAGTCTCTTAAGGTTGAGACTCCATTAGATGACATCTTAGATAGAATTAAGGCTCTCAAGCTAGCTAATTCTTTTATTACTGATGCTGCTTTTCAAATTGCTAAATTAGCGGCAAAGAATGCAGGTTTTATTATCCTAGCACGTAGAGCATTGTGGCTCAAATCTTGGTCTGCTGATGTCTCATCAAAAACTAAGCTTTTAGCTATTCCTTTTAAATGTAAGACCCTTTTTGGGCCTGAATTGAAGAAAATCATTTCTGACATTACAGGAGGTAAAGGCCATGCCCTACTTTAGGATAAGTCTGTTAAGATGAGGGGTAAACAAAATAATTTTCGTTCCTTTCGGAACTTTAAAGGAGGACCCTCCGCTTCCTCTTCTTCCATAAAGCAGGAAGGGAATTTTACCCAATCTAAGTGAGTCTGGAGACCCAACCAGAAATGGAATAAGGGTAAACAATCCAAGAAGCCCGCTGCTGCTCCTAAGACAGCATGAAGGGGCGGCCCCCGATCCGGGACCGGATCTAGTAGGGGGCAGACTCTTTTTCTTTGCTCAGGCTTGGGCAAGAGACATTCAGGACCCCTGGGCACTAGAAATAGTGACCCATGGTTATCAATTGGAATTCAAGGACTTTCTCCCAAGAGGGAGATTTCATCTTTCAAAATTATCTGCAAACCAGATAAAAAGAGAGGCGTTCTTATGCTGTGTAAAAGACCTTTTTACTATGGGAGTAATTTGTCCAGTTCCAAAATTGGAACAGGGAGAGGGGTTTTACTCCAACCTACTTGTGGTTCCCAAAAAAGAGGGAACATTCAGACTCATCTTACACCTCAAGTGTCTAAACAAATTTCTAAGAGTTCCATCATTCAAGATGGAGACAATACGAACAATTTTACCAATGATCCAGGAGGGTCAATATATGACTACCGTGGACTTGAAGGATGCTTACCTTCATATTCCTATCCACAAGGATCATCATCAGTTTCTAAGGTTTGCCTTCTTGGACAAACATTATCAGTTTGTGGCTCTTCCCTTCGGATTGGCTACAGCATCCAGAATCTTCACAAAGGTTCTAGGGTCTCTTTTGGAGGGTCTCAGACCACGAGGCATAGCGGTGGCGCCTTATCTGGACAATATTCTGATCCAGGTGTCAACATATTATCTGACAAAATCTCACACAGACACAGTGCTCTCTTTTCTGAGAACTCACAGCTGGTAGGTGAACATAGAGAAAAGTTCACTTGTCCCACAGACAAGGGTTCCTTTCTTGGTAACTCTGATAGACTCGGTAGCCATGAAAATATTTCTGACAGAGGTCAAAAAATCAAAGATTCTAAATACTTGCCAAGCACTTCAGTCCATTCCTCGGCCATCAGTGGCTCAGGGTATGGAGGTAATCGGATTAATGGTAGCGGCAATGGACATTGTTCCGTTTGCTCGCTTTCATCTCAGACCGCTGCAGCTTTGCATGGTCGGACAGTGGAATGGGGATTATGCGGATTTATCTCCTCAGATAAATCTAGATCAAACAACCAGAGACTCTCTTCTTTGGTGATTGTCGCTGGATCATCTGTCCCAGGGGACTTGCTTCCGCAGACACTCGTGGGTGATAGTGACAACGGACGCCAGCCTTCTGGGCTGGGGTGCAGTCTGGAAGGGTGTTTGGACTCAGGTGGAGTCTCTACTTCCAATCAATATTCTGGAACTGAGAGCAATATTCAATGCGCTTCAGGCGTGGCCTCAGTTGGCTTCAGCCAAATTCATCAGATTCCAGTCGGACAACATCACAACTGTGGCATATGTCAATCATCAGGGGTGAACAAGGAGTTCCTTAGCGATGAGAGGTATCCAAGATAATACGTTGGGCGGAGGCCCACTCTTGTCATCTGTCAGCAATCCACATCCCAGGAGTAGAGAACTGGGAAGCGGATTTTCTAAGCAGACAGTCTTTTCATCCGGGGGAGTGGGAACTCCACCCGGAGGTATTTGCGTCATTGATTCTCCGTTGGGGCAAACCGGAATTGGATCTGATGGCATCTCGACAGAATGCCAAGCTTCCAAGATACGGATCCAGGTCGAGGGATCCTCAGGCCGAACTGATAGATGCCTTGGCAGTGCCTTGGTCGTTCAGCCTAGCTTATGTGTTTCCACCCTTTCCTCTCCTTCCACGCGTGATTGCTCGAATCAAACAGGAGAGAGCTTCAGTAATCCTGATAGCGCCTGCGTGGCCACTCAGGACTTGGTATGCGGATCTAGTGGACATGTCCTCTCTGCCACTGTGGAAACTTCCTTTGAGACAGGACCTTCTCATTCAAGGTCCTTTCCAACATCCAAATCTAATTTCTCTGCAGCTGACTGCGTGGAGATTGAACAATTGATTTTATCGAAGCGAGGATTCTCCGATTCGGTTATCAGTACTTTGATACAGGTCAGAAAGCCTGTCACTAGAAAGATCTATCATAAGATATGGTGTAAATATCTTTATTGGTGTGAATCCAAGAGTTACTCATGGAGTAAAGTTAGGATTCCTAAGATTTTGTCCTTTCTCCAAGAAGGATTAGAGAAAGGCTTATCAGTGAGTTCCTTAAAGGGACAAATTTCTACATTGTCAATTTTGTTTCACAAACGTTTGGCAGATCTGCCAGATGTTCAGTCTTTTTGTCAGGCTTTAACCAGAATTAAGCCTGTATTTAGACCAATTACTCCTCCCTGGAGTTTGAATTTAGTTCTTCGAGTTCTTCAAGGGGTTCCGTTTGAACCCATGCATTCCATTGATATCAAATTGTTATCTTGGAAAGTTCTGTTTTTAGTTGCTATTTCTTCTGCTCGAATAGTTTCTGAGCTTTCAGCGCTACAGTGTGATTCTCCTTATCTCATTTTTCATTCTGATAAGGTGGTGTTACGTACCAAACCTGGATTCCTTCCTAAGGTTGTTTCAAATAAGAATATTAATCAGGAAATTGTAGTTCCTTCCTTATGTCCTAACCCTTCTTCAAAGAAGGAGTGTATGTTGCATAATTTGGATGTGGTCCGTGCCTTAAAGTTTTACTTACAGGCAACTAAGGATTTCCGTCAATCATCTTCATTATTCATTGTTTATTCTGGAAAGCGTAGAGGTCAGAAAGCTACGGCTACCTCTCTTTCTTTTTGGCTGAGAAGTATCATCTGCTTGGCATATGAGACTGCTGGACAGCAGCCTCCTGAAAGAATTACGGCTCATTCTACTAGGGCTGTGGCTTCCACATGGGCCTTTAAAAACGATGCATCTTTCTTCTTTATAAATGTAATTGCTAGTAAGCAGTAGTATATGGATAGGTACATGCACCAAAAGAGCTCTCCCTCCACTATGCCGCCTAAATCTAAAGATAAGAAGGGGGGCAGCAGGACGCTGGATTCTAGTATTGATACCCCTTTAGACAAAAGCTCATCGTCTCTAATGGCCAGTAATATGGCAGAGTTCGCCGCCGAGGTGGCAAAAATTCTAACTTCTCAATTTGAATCTGTAAAATTGGAAATTAGATCCGAAATTTCAAATCTTACTGTAGAAGTTAGACAATTCTCCTCAAGGATTAAGGAAGCGGAAAATCGGATTTCGGATTTAGAGGACAGACTTAATGTACAGGAGCCTATTACTGAGGCTCATAGAAAAATGATCGCATCTTTATAAGCGAAGATTGAAGATCTTGAGGATCGCTCAAGACGAAATAATCTGAAAGTGATAGGCCTCCCATAAACGTCAGAGTTTCAGGATTTGATGGCCTTTGTGTCTATTACGCTCCCTCAGGCTCTGCAGATTCCGGCTCCTGCTGTCCCCTTTCAGATAGAGAGGGCTCACAGGATAGGTCCGCGTAGAGAAGATAACGAGGGGAAAAGACCCAGACCAGTGATATTTAAATTTTTCAATTTCCAGGACAAGATGTTATACCTACAACATTATCGAAAATGTAACCCCTTAGTGTTTCGCTCTCACAGACTGCTGATCTTTCAGGATTTTTCATCAGAAACCCTGGCTAAAAGAAGAGACATGTCTTTCTTTTATGGCAGATTACAGAAGGGAAATTATAATATCAGATTGATGTATCCTGCGAGATTGGTAGTACTGAGAGAGGGTAAATACCTCACACTTAATAATGTCATGGAAGCAGAGACTTTCTGCAGAGAGGAGGGGGTCCCATAAAGTAGTCAGTAGTGGGTAATTTCTTTTTTTGTTTATGTTTGGATCGCTATGTATCTGCTCTACTCCAAGAAGGTTTTTTTTCTCCCCTTTTTTTTTTTTTCTCTTTTCTCTCCTCCCGACCTGTTCGCCCGGGCACATTCATCTACCTCACTCATAATATACGGTTAAAATATGATGGGAAGTAAATTAAACCTTCTGTCTTGGAATGTGGGGGGTGTAACCTCCCCAATGAAACGCAAATCTATAATTAAACATTTGGGTAGATTCCGGCCTGATATAGTGTTGCTGCAAGAACTACATCTTAAGCCCCAAGAATTTCCCAAACTTAAATCCAAATGGGTGGGGGAGGTTGTGGCAGCGCCTGCTCCATCCAGAAAAAGAGGGGTGGCCATATTACTCAATAAAAATTTGAATTATCATGTGCATAATGTGGAGGTAGACCTGGAAGGGAGGTTTTTAATATTGGAAATCGAAATTAATAAAATACACTACGTATTATGCAATATCTATGGTCCGAACCAAATAGACTATAATTTCTTTCATGTAATTAGCAAGAGTCCATGAGCTAGTGACGTATGTGATATACATTCCTACCAGGAGGGGCAAAGTTTCCCAAACCTTAAAATGCCTATAAATACACCCCTCACCACACCCACAATTCAGTTTTACAAACTTTGCCTCCTATGGAGGTGGTGAAGTAAGTTTGTGCTAGATTCTACGTTGATATGCGCTCGGCAGCAGGTTGGAGCCCGGTTTTCCTCTCAGCGTGCAGTGAATGTCAGAGAGATGTGAGGAGAGTATTGCCTGTTTGAATTCAATGATCTCCTTCTACGGGGTCTATTTCATAGGTTCTCTGTTATCGGTCGTAGAGATTCATCTCTTACCTCCCTTTTCAGATCGACGATATACTCTTATAAAAATACCATTACCTCTGCTGATTTTCGTTTCAGTACTGGTTTGGCTTTCTACAAACATATAGATGAGTGTCCTGGGGTAAGTAAGTCTTATTTTCTGTGACACTCTAAGCTATGGTTGGGCACTTTTTTAATAAAGTTCTAAATATATGTATTCAAACATTTATTTGCCTTGACTCAGGATGTTCAACATTCCTTATTTTCAGACAGTCAGTTTCATATTTGGGATAATGCATTTGAATTATTCCCTGTGGGCTGTTAGGCTCGTGGGGGCTGAAAATGCTTCATTTTATTGCGTCATTTTTGGCGCGGACTTTTTTGGCGCAAAAAATCTTTTCTGTTTCCGGCATCATACGTGTCGCCAGAAGTTGCGTCATTTTTGACGTTCTTTTGCGCCAAAAAATGTCGGCGTTCCGGACGTGGTATCATTTTTGGCGCCAAAAGCATTTAGGCGCCAAATAATGTGGGCGTCTTATTTGGCGCTAAAAAAATATGGGCGTCGCTTTTGTCTCCACATTATTTAAGTCTCATTATTTATTGCTTCTGGTTGCTAGAAGCTTGTTCACTGGCATTTTTTCCCATTCCTGAAACTGTCATTTAAGGAATTTGATCAATTTTGCTTTATATGTTGTTTTTTCTCTTACATATTGCAAGATGTCTCACGTTGCATCTGAGTCAGAAGATACTTCAGGAAAATCGCTGTCTGGTGCTGGAACTACCAAAGCTAAGTGTATCTGCTGTAAACCTTTGGTAGCTATTCCTCCAGCTGTTGTTTGTATTAATTGTCATGACAAACTTGTTAATGCAGATAATATTTCCTTTAGTAATGTACCATTACCTGTTGCAGTTCCATCAACATCTAATGTTCAGAATGTTCCTGATAACATAAGAGATTTTGTTTCTGAATCCATCAAGAAGGCTATGTCTGTTATTCCTCCTTCTAGTAAACATAAAAAATCTTTTAAAACTTCTCTTTATACAGATGAATTTTTAAATGAACATCATCATTCTGATTCTAATGACTCTTCTGGTTCAGAGGATTCTGTCTCAGAGATTGATGCTGATAAATCTTCATATTTATTTAAAATGGAATTTATTCGTTCTTTACTTAAAGAAGTACTAATTGCTTTAGAAATTGAGGATTCTGGTCCTCTTGATACTAAATCTAAACGTTTAGATAAGGTCTTTAAATCTCCTGTGGTTATTCCAGAAGTTTTTCCTGTTCCTGGTGCTATTTCTGAAGTAATTTCCAGAGAATGGAATAATTTGGGTAATTCATTTACTCCTTCTAAACGTTTTAAGCAATTATATCCTGTGCCGTCTGACAGATTAGAATTTTGGGACAAAATCCCTAAAGTTGATGGGGCTATTTCTACCCTTGCTAAACGTACTACTATTCCTACGTCAGATGGTACTTCGTTTAAGGATCCTTTAGATAGGAAAATTGAATCCTTTCTAAGAAAAGCTTATCTGTGTTCAGGTAATCTTCTTAGACCTGCTATATCATTGGCTGATGTTGCTGCAGCTTCAACTTTTTGGTTGGAAACTTTAGCTCAACAAGTAACAGATCATGATTCTCATAATATTATTATTCTTCTTCAACATGCTAATAATTTTATCTGTGATGCCATTTTTGATATTATCAGAGTTGATGTCAGGTTTATGTCTCTAGCTATTTTAGCTAGAAGAGCTTTATGGCTTAAAACTTGGAATGCTGATATGTCTTCTAAATCAACTCTACTTTCCATTTCTTTCCAGGGTAACAAATTATTTGGATCTCAGTTGGATTCTATTATCTCAACTGTTACTGGTGGGAAAGGAACTTTTTTACCACAGGATAAAAAATCTAAGGGTAAAAACAGGGCTAATAATCATTTTCGTTCCTTTCGTTTCAACAAAGAACAAAAGCCTGATCCTTCATCCTCAGGAGCAGTTTCAGTTTGGAAACCATCTCCAGTCTGGAATAAATCCAAGCCTTCTAGAAAAGCAAAGCCAGCTTCTAAGTCCACATGAAGGTGCGGCCCTCATTCCAGCTCAGCTGGTAGGGGGCAGGTTACGTTTTTTCAAAGAAATTTGGATCAATTCTGTTCACAATCTTTGGATTCAGAACATTGTTTCAGAAGGGTACAGAATTGGTTTCAAGATAAGACCTCCTGCAAAGAGATTTTTTCTTTCCCGTGTCCCAGTAAATCCAGTGAAAGCTCAAGCATTTCTGAAATGTGTTTCAGATCTAGAGTTGGCTGGAGTAATTATGCCAGTTCCAGTTCTGGAACAGGGGATGGGGTTTTATTCAAATCTCTTCATTGTACCAAAGAAGGAGAATTCCTTCAGACCAGTTCTGGATCTAAAAATATTGAATCGTTATGTAAGGATACCAATGTTCAAAAAGGTAACTGTAAGGACTATCTTGCCTTTTGTTCAGCAAGGGCATTATATGTCCACAATAGATTTACAGGATGCATATCTGCATATTCCGATTCATCCAGATCATTATCAGTTCCTGAGATTCTCTTTTCTGGACAAGCATTACCAGTTTGTGGCTCTGCCGTTTGGCCTAGCTACAGCTCCAAGAATTTTTACAAAGGTTCTCGGTGCCCTTCTGTCTGTAATCAGAGAACAGGGTATTGTGGTATTTCCTTATTTGGACGATATCTTGGTACTTGCTCAGTCTTTACATTTAGCAGAATCTCATACGAATCGACTTGTGTTGTTTCTTCAAGATCATGGTTGGAGGATCAATTCACTAAAAAGTTCATTGATTCCTCAGACAAGGGTAACCTTTCTGGGTTTCCAGATAGATTCAGTGTCCATGACTCTGTCTTTGACAGACAAGAGACGTCTAAAATTGATTTCAGCTTGTCGAAACCTTCAGTCACAATCATTCCCTTCGGTAGCCTTATGCATGGAAATTCTAGGTCTTATGACTGCTGCATCGGACGCGATCCCCTTTGCTCGTTTTCACATGCGACCTCTTCAGCTCTGTATGCTGAATCAATGGTGCAGGGATTACACAAAGATATCTCAATTAATATCTTTAAAACCAATTGTACGACACTCTCTAACGTGGTGGACAGATCACCATCGTTTAATTCAGGGGGCTTCTTTTGTTTTTCCGACCTGGACTGTAATTTCAACAGATGCAAGTCTCACAGGTTGGGGAGCTGTGTGGGGATCTCTGACGGCACAAGGAGTTTGGGAATCTCAGGAGGTGAGATTACCGATCAATATTTTGGAACTCCGTGCAATTTTCAGAGCTCTTCAGTCTTGGCCTCTTCTGAAGAGAGAATCGTTCATTTGTTTTCAGACAGACAATGTCACAACTGTGGCATACATCAATCATCAAGGAGGGACTCACAGTCCTCTGGCTATGAAAGAAGTATCTCAAATTCTGGTTTGGGCGAAATCCAGCTCCTGTCTAATCTCTGCAGTTCATATCCCAGGTATAGACAATTGGGAAGCGGATTATCTCAGTCGCCAAACGTTGCATCCAGGCGAATGGTCTCTTCACCCAGAGGTATTTCTTCAGATTGTTCAAATGTGGGAGCTTCCAGAAATAGATCTGATGGCGTCTCATCTAAACAAGAAACTTCCCAGGTATCTGTCCAGATCCCGGGATCCTCAGGCGGAAGCAGTGGATGCATTATCACTTCCTTGGAAGTATCATCCTGCCTATATCTTTCCGCCTCTAGTTCTTCTTCCAAGAGTAATCTCCAAGATTCTGAAGGAATGCTCGTTTGTTCTGCTGGTAGCTCCGGCATGGCCTCACAGGTTTTGGTATGCGGATCTTGTCCGGATGGCCTCTTGCCATCCGTGGACTCTTCCGCTAAGACCAGACCTTCTGTCGCAAGGTCCTTTTTTCCATCAGGATCTCAAATCCTTAAATTTAAAGGTATGGAGATTGAACGCTTGATTCTTGGTCAAAGAGGTTTCTCTGACTCTGTGATTAATACTATGTTACAGGATCGTAAATCTGTATCCAGAGAGATATATTATAGAGTCTGGAAGAGTTATATTTCTTGGTGTCTTTCTCATCATTTTTCTTGGCATTCTTTTAGAATTCCGAGAATTTTACAGTTTCTTCAGGATGGTTTAGATAAAGGTTTATCCGCAAGTTCTTTGAAAGGACAAATCTCTGCTCTTTCTGTTCTTTTTCACAGAAAGATTGCTAATCTTCCTGATATTCATTGTTTTGTACAAGCTTTGGTTCGTATAAAACCTGTCATTAAGTCAATTTCTCCTCCTTGGAGTTTGAATTTGGTTCTGGGGGCTCTTCAAGCTCCTCCGTTTGAACCTATGCATTCATTGGACATTAAATTACTTTCTTGGAAAGTTTTGTTCCTTTTGGCGATCTCTTCTGCCAGAAGAGTCTCTGAATTATCTGCTCTTTCTTGTGAGTCTCCTTTTCTGATTTTTCATCAGGATAAGGCGGTGTTGCGAACTTCTTTTGAATTTTTACCTAAGGTTGTGAATTCCAACAACATTAGTAGAGAAATTGTGGTTCCTTCATTATGTCCTAATCCTAAGAATTCTAAGGAGAAATCGTTGCATTCTTTGGATGTTGTTAGAGCTTTGAAATATTATGTTGAAGCTACCAAGTCTTTCCGAAAGACTTCTAGTCTATTTGTTATCTTTTCCGGTTCTAGAAAAGGCCAGAAAGCTTCTGCCATTTCTTTGGCATCTTGGTTGAAATCTTTAATTCATCATGCCTATGTCGAGTCGGGTAAAACTCCGCCTCAAAGGATTACAGCTCATTCTACTAGGTCAGTTTCTACTTCCTGGGCGTTTAGGAATGAAGCTTCGGTTGATCAGTTTTGCAAAGCAGCGACTTGGTCCTCTTTGCATACTTTTACTAAATTCTACCATTTTTATGTATTTTCTTCTTCTGAAGCAGTTTTTGGTAGAAAAGTACTTCAGGCAGCGGTTTCAGTTTGAATCTTCTGTTTATGTTTTTCATTAAACTTTATTTTGGGTGTGGATTATTTTCAGCAGGAATTGGCTGTCTTTATTTTATCCCTCCCTCTCTAGTGACTCTTGCGTGGAAAGATCCACATCTTGGGTAGTCATTATCCCATACGTCACTAGCTCATGGACTCTTGCTAATTACATGAAAGAAAACATAATTTATGTAAGAACTTACCTGATAAATTCATTTCTTTCATATTAGCAAGAGTCCATGAGGCCCGCCCTTTTTTGTGGTGGTTATGATTTTTTTTGTATAAAGCACAATTATTCCAATTCCTTATTTTATATGCTTTCGCACTTTTTTCTTATCACCCCACTTCTTGGCTATTCGTTAAACTGAATTGTGGGTGTGGTGAGGGGTGTATTTATAGGCATTTTAAGGTTTGGGAAACTTTGCCCCTCCTGGTAGGAATGTATATCCCATACGTCACTAGCTCATGGACTCTTGCTAATATGAAAGAAATGAATTTATCAGGTAAGTTCTTACATAAATTATGTTTTTTGGTCCATGCAAACATGTAAACTACATAAATTTATAGGTAATAATTTAATCATTGCTGGTGATCTCAATCTGATTGCAGATACCGTGTTGGATAATTTGAAAAAAAGATCACTGCGGGCGAGATGCAGGAAGGTTCGTATTTTTCACAAGTTTTGTGCACAATTAGGCCTAATTGATATTTGGCGTTCTCAGAACCCAGCTAGCCGTACATTCACATGCATGTCACATGCGCAGCAGGCGCTGTCCAGGATAGACTATTTTTTGATTTCAGACTCTCTTCTTGGTTGGAACTGGACCTCACAAATTGAAGAAATTATAATATCGGATCATGCGGTCATTTCATTGTCATGTAATACGGCATTAAGAAATACAGGTGGTAACCGCTTTCTCTTCCCTAAATTCTTAAATAATAATGTAAGCTTTCAAAATTGGCTAAAATCTAAGTGGGTCGAATACTCAAAAAATAACAGGAACTACTTTGACAAGATTGAGGTATTTTGGGAAGCCTCCAAGGCTGTCCTGCGTGGGGAAATAAAATCCTATATGATTTCTTTGAAAAAGAAATACACTCAGGTAGAGAGGCAGATGGCTAATCAAGTAAAAAATGCATATAGAGTTTATATTAGTAAACCCATTAAACAACACTGGGAGACATATGTAAACGCTAAGACAGTGCGTGATATCCACATAAAACAAAATAGTGTTCAGGAGGACATCAGAGCGAAAGCATTGTATGGCGGTTATAAAGGAAGATCTGCAAAATTTTTGGCTAGGTTGGTTAAATCTGCCCCAAGGCAAGCCATTCCAGCAATTAAACAGGGCACTGCACGTTACACGAAACATCCCGACATTGAAAGGGTGTTTGTGGAATACTTTCAAGAGGTATTCAAATCTGAGACCCCAAATCCAATAAAGAAAGCAGAATTTTGGCAGAGGATAAAGGTTCCAAAACTTTCAGAAGAAATGAGGAACTCTCTGAATGTTACTATATCTGAAGAGGAGATAGCAGCTGCAATTAAACAGGCCAAACCAAATAAAGCCGCCGGACCCGATTCGTTCCCGATTGAATTTTATAGAATTCTAGAACCACAGGTGGTACCGGTATTAGAAAAGTTAATCAACTATTACTTTTCAGAAAATTCGAGCTGCTCTCAGTACTTCGCCGCCGCAAATATTTAATTAATTCTGAAAAAGGGCAAAGACCCTGAGATACCCAATTCTTATCGGCCCATATCTGTCCTAAATACGGACTATAAGATTCTGGCCGCTATTATCGCCAACCGGCTGAAATCATGTATTGGGAGTATAATACATGGAGACCAATCGGGTTTTATGCCAGGACAAAATCCTGTTAAAAATATGCTCAAATTGCTAATACTAATCGAGTCGTACTGGAACAGTCAGGTGCTTCCCAATCAGCATAAGATCATAGATAAAGCAATTTTAACGGTAGATGCAGAGAAGGCATTTGACCGTGTTAATTGGGATCACTTGTTATTTTCCCTTGAGCAATTTGGCTTGTCTGGAAAATTTAATGATTATATTAGATTAATTTATAGAGCTCCGACATCCGCACTAATTATTAATAATGTCTTATCCCAACGACTGACCTTACACAGAGGTACTAGGCAGGGTTGCCCCCTCTCCCCTCTTCTATTTAACATCAGTTTAGAACCCTTGGCTTTATTACTGCTTCAAGAGCTAGAGGGTATTCCGCTGGCAGGGGAGAAACATGTTCTGCTTCTGTATGCAGATGATCTACTCCTATTTCTTCTAATTTGAGTTCAGCGCTGCCAATTTTGCAGGGTATTGTCACGGGTTTGGAGAGATATCAGGGTATAAGATAAATACCACAAAATCAGAACTACTGTGGCTACATAAAGATCCCACATCTCTTATAGATCACCCATTCTTGGAAGTTCTACAAATTTCATACTTAGGTTTGAAATTATCCCGTAATCCAGCGGAATGGTACAAGGCAAATTTTACGGATTGCCTGGAACAATGTGGTAAAAAATTGGAGGAGTGGGGTGGACTGCCCATATCCCTTTCGGCACGAGTGATGCTGATTAAATCAGTTATTTTCCCCAAATTCTTATATATTTTACAAAATATACCGCTATTCCTGCACAAAAAGGATGTTATTAAGTATAATAAAGCATGCATGCGTTTCTTATGGAAAGGCTCTAAACCCAGAATTGCATGCCACCGACTTATGAATAACAAGCTCGCAGCGGGGCTGGCTCTTTCCCAACATTAAGGCTTACAATCTGGCGTGTATTTCTAGGATTGCGATAGACTGGCTATCGGAAAAGGAGCAAATTTCCTCCTTTTCTTGGGAATCAGAATTGGTCGCCCCCTTCTATCTGAAGGCCTTACTCCATTGCCCCCTGACTTCGCTACCATCTACATCTTTTACCTATCTATGTTCAAGAACATCATAGTGGCATGGCAGAAACTATGCATCACCCTAGAATGCCCTGTTCATGTCTCAAACTATTTATCTATCTGTGGTAACCCTAACTTTATACCCGGGCTGTCTAACCGGATCTTTAAAGATTGGGAGGTAAAAGGTTTGAAATCTGTGGGGCAGATCCGGGGAAATTCGGGTCTGCCAGTCACATTTGCAGAATTGGTGCAGAAAATCAATCTGGGGACACACGAGTTTTACGCCTACTTGCAAATCAGACATTACCACCAAGAATTACTTTGTAGTTTTGGAAGTAATTGGTCTTTAGGGGATATCCAGGCTAGGTTAACTTTATACGCATCTGGTGTATTTGCAATCTCTTCACTATATTCACTCATAGTTCAAAAGCCTTCTAATATGCAAGTTACTGATATGATAGTAAAATGGTCTCCTTATTTTCCGGATATAGACGAGCAGACGATTATCGGTAGCTTCAAGATAATACAACAAAGTTGGGTTCCAACTACATGGAGAGAGTCTCAAATCAAAATAGGCCTACAGAGGTATCATACACCGAATCAGTTATCTAAATGGTATAAGACTAACATTTCTTGCTCCAGGTGTTGCGCAGCGGAAGCTGACTTATTGCATTGTCTGTGGGCTTGTCCTAAAATTATCCAATACTGGATGAAGATAAACTACTGGATGAATACAACCCTACACTTAGACCATCATTTAAAGCCTATTGATATCTTTTTTTTAGTAAATTACCAAGGTATACTTAAAAATTTTAGTCTCATTAATACAGTCATATTAACGGGACGTATTCTTATTCTTAAATTATGGAAGGCGCGAGATGCACCCCAAATATCTCATTTTAAAAAAGCTTTACTAAACCAATTCACTGTAGAACAATTTAATATCCCTTATCCCCAAGAAGAACATCTATCCACTTTTTTTCGGAAGTGGGAAACTTTTGTTATATCTCTGCCTCCGGCATGTCAAAGGAAGGTGATAAAACCATTCCGTTATTCTGCGTTTATAATGACAAATACATATACAGGGCACTTCCCCCGAGATTGCGTAGAGGGTTAGAGTGACGCTAGGGGGGTGGATGGGGGCCTGGATGAACGGGTTAGTGGCGGAGGGCGGACCCTTTTGTGTTTTTTCTTTTCCCTTTTTTTTTTTTTTTTGTTTTTGTTTTATTTCTGTTTTGAGATAGTTTTTTTATTGTCAATGTGGTTTTTTCATTGAGATCTGGAGTATGTACCGTAAAAATTGTAAACCATGATGTGTCCTGTCAGATTCTATATGTTCAAATGTTAATTTATCTTCTCGTGATTATGTAACTTCTATATACTTATTGCACATAAATAAAAAAAAAATTAAAAAAAAACAAACAAAAAACGATGCATCTGTTGAACAGATTTGTAAGGCTGCGACTTGGTCGTCCCTTCATACTTTTTTCAAATTTTACAAATTTGATTCTTTTGCTTCTTCTGAGACTATTTTTTGGGAGAAAGGTTCTTCAAGCAGTGGTGCCTTCTGTTTAGGTCCCTGTCTTGTCCCTCCCTTTCATCCGTGTCCTATTGTTTTGGTTTCCCACAAGTAAGGATGAAATCCGTGGACTAGTCATATCTTTGTAAAAGAAAAGTAAATTTATGCTTACCTGATAAATTAATTTCTTTTACGATATGATGAGTCCACGGCCATGAGTCCTGTTATTTTAAGACAGATTTATTTTATTTTTTGTAAACTTCAGTCACCTCTGCACCTTTTAGCTTTTCCTTTTCTCTTCCTATACCTTCGGCCGAATGACTGAGGGTGGAGGGGAAGGGAGGGGCTATATATACAGCTCTGCTGTGGTGCTCTTTGCTTTAATATCCCACAAGTAAGGATGAAATCCGTGGACTCGTCGTATCGTAAAAGAAATTAATTTATCAGGTAAGCATAAATTTACCTTTTTTGCATGTTAATTAAATAAATAAACCTTGTTTTGAAATAAATTGATTTAAGCCTTAAAGAGACAGTATCAATTGCGAGTTAAATATATTGTTAATTGCATTATGGAACTAGAGACCTTGCTAGCTGTTACAAGCAAACTTTGCTTTTCTATCCAAGTAGAACCCCCTCTACCTTTTTGTTTTTCATGTTTTGAAAGAACTTTATTTTATAAAGCCACCATCCTCTAAGGCTGATGCTGTTCAGGTTTCTCCTGTATCAGAATTACTGCAGCTTTCTCCTCAAGCATCCCAATTACTATTGTCACCACATGCAGTGCTCTGCGGTTCCTCTCACGCTCCTGTAGGAGTTTCTTTGCAAGACATTGCCGTCCAGGTATCCTCTGCGGTTTCTGAGGCGTTGTCTGCTTTTCCCATGTTTCAGGGAAAACGCAAGAGGAAATGTAAAGATTCAGTTAAGGTTTTTAATCCGGTTGTGGCTATCCAGGCTGTTCCTTCTCAGAGCTCTGAGGAAGGCACATCGGTAGCATCTGAGGGTGAAATCTCTGACTCAGACAGTATAATTCCTTCTCCTGATGCTGAAGTTGTATCCTTCAGGTTTAAGCCGGAACACCTCCGTATGTTGCTAACGGAGGTTTTGGCTACCTTGGACAACACCGATACGACTATCGTAGTCAATCCTAAGAAATCTAGTAAGTTAAATAAATACTTTGATGTTCCTTCTGAGGTAGAGGTATTCCCTGTACCAGACCATGCTACAGAGATTATTGCTCAGGAGTGGGAGAGTTCTTGAATTTCCTTTTCTCCATCTCCAATTTTCAGGAAAATGTTCCAATAGCTGACTCCATTAAGGAATCGTGGCAGACGGCTCCTAAGGTGGAGGGAGTGATCTCCACTTTGACCAAGAGAACCACTATTCCCATAGAGGATAGCTGTTCTTTTAAGGATCCAAATGAACAAAGAGCTAAAGATGATGTATATTCATCAGGGTCTGCCACTGTCACCACTACGATTGCCTACTGGTTTGATGCGTTGTCTGATTCTACTCAAGAGCCTTACTCCTGTCCTGGATTTCCTCTAATGGGGAGACTGCCTAAGTTAGTCAATTCCTTTTTCACGGATGCTTCCTTACAAGTCATTTAGTTGGGAGCAAGAATATCTGATTTTGCTGTACTAGCTCACAGAGCTTCATGGTTGAAATCCTGGTCTGCGGATGTTTCATCTAAATCCAAGCTTTTGGCGATCCCTTACAAGGGTAAGACCTTATTTGGACCGGGCCTGGCTGAAGACATTTCAGTTATATCAGGTGGAAAAGGATCTTTTGTGCCACAAGATAAGAATAATGGACAGAAAGGACGTCAGAGTAATTTTTGTTCCTTTCGTAACTTCAGAGGTAAGCCTTCCCCTCCCTCTTCCAAGCAGAAACAGTCCAAGCCTTCTTGAAAACCCAATCAGTCTTGGAACAAGGGGAAGTGATCAAAGAAACCCACAGCTGATTCCAAGCCAGCATGAAGGGTTTGCCCCCGATTCGGGATTGGATCCAGTGGGGGCAGACTTACTCATTTCGCTCAAGTTTGGATACGGGATGTCCCAGATCCATGGGCAGTGGACATTGTATCCCGGGGTTACAAGCTAGAATTCAGGACTTTTCCTCCCAGGGGTAGGTTCCTCCTCTCAAGATTATCTGTAGACCGGATTAAAGGAGAGACATTCTTAAAGTGTGTTCAGGATCTTTCCGACCTGAGAGTGATAGTTCCCGTTCCGATTCAGGAACAGGGTCTGGGGTTCTATTCCAATCTGTTTCATTCTTCCCTTGGTCCAAGAGGGTCAGTTCATGATGACCATAGACCTAAAGGATGCCTACCTTCATGTTCCCATTCACAGGGATCATCACAAATTATAAGATTCACCTTTTTGGACAATCATTTTCAGTTTGTAGCTTTGCTGTTTGGCCTTGACACAGCCCTCAGAATTTTCTCAGAGGTTCTGGGGGCTCTATTGGCAATAATCTGGTCTTGGGGCATTGCAGTGGCACCCTACCTGGATGACATTCTGGTTCAGGTGCCATCTTTTCAACAAACAAACTCTCATACAGAGATTTTGTTGTCTTTTCTTCGTTCCCACAAATGGGAAAGGGAATCTGGGAAAGAGTTCCCTTGTTCCAGCTACAAAGATTGTGTTTTTAAGGACCATAATAGATTCCCTATCGATGAGGATTTTTCTGACAGAGGTCCGAAAGTCCAAGATTTTCGAATCTTGTCTTGCCCTTCAGTCCTCGCTTCAGCCGTCAGTGGCTCAATGTATGGAGGTAATTGGTCTGATGGTAGCTTCCTTGAACATCATTCCTTTTGCTTGGTTCCTTCTCAGAGCTCTGCAATTGTGCATGCTAGGGCAATGGATCAGGGATTATGCGGATCAGTCCCAACGAATAAATCTGGATCAGGCGACAAGAGAATCTCTTCCATGGTGGCTGCCTCAGGAACATCTCTGTCAGGGTCTCTGGACTCGGGAAGAGTCAGCTCTTCCCCTAAATATCCTAGAGCTGAGAGCATTCTTCAGTGCTCTTCTGGCTTGGCCTCAGTTGTCTTTAGCCCAGTTTATCAGGTTCCAGTCGGACAATATAACCTCAGTGGCTTACAT
The DNA here is from genome assembly GCF_027579735.1 of Bombina bombina. Taxonomy (NCBI): domain Eukaryota; kingdom Metazoa; phylum Chordata; class Amphibia; order Anura; family Bombinatoridae; genus Bombina; species Bombina bombina. Next base: position 942,968,432 of record NC_069499.1, read on the forward strand.
CAACCACCAGGGAAGAACTCAGAGTTCCTTGGCCATGAAAGAGGTGGCTCAAATTATTCAGTTGGCGGAGACCCACATCTATTGTCTATCCATGATCCACATTCCAAGAGTGGACAATTGGGAAGCGGATTTTCAGAGCAGACAGACTTTTCATCCGGGGGAATGGGAACTCCTTCCAGAGGTGTTTTCAAGCTTAACCTCCAAGTGGGGGTTACCAGAGCTGGATTTAACGGCGTCTTGGCAGAATGCCAAGCTCCCGAGGTAGGGTTCAAGGTCGAGGGATCCGCAGGCCGCTCTGATAGATGCTCTAGCAGTCCCCTGGATTTTCAGTCTGGCATACCTGTTTCCTCCGTTCATTCTCCTTCCGCGAGTCATTGCTCGTATCAAGCAGGAGAGGCCATCAGTGATTCTCATAGCAGTGCCGTGACCTCGCAAGATCTGGTATACAGACCTAGTGGATATGTCATCTCTTCCACCTTGGAGACTGCCTCTGAGGAAGGACCTTCTACTTTAGAGTTCCTTCCTTCATCCAAATATCGTTTCTCTGAAGCTGACTGCTTGGAGATTGAACGCTTAATTTTGTCTAAGCGTGTGTTTTCCGAGTTAAAGTTTTACCATAAGATATGGCGTAAATATCTATATTGGTGTGAATCCAGAGGTTTCTCTTGGAGTAGAGTAAGGATTCCTAGGATTCTGTATTTTCTCCAGGAGGGTCTGGAGAAGGGTTTGGCAGCAAGTACTCTAAAGGGTCAGATTTCTGCATTTTCTATTTTGTTGCATAAGCATCTGGCGCATGTGCCAGACGTGCAATATTTTTGTCAGGCCTTGGTCAGAATCAGGACTGTGTTTAAACCTGTTACTTCTCCATGGAGTCTTAACCTTGTTCTTAAGGTTTTACAGCAGGCTCTGTTTGAGCCTATGCATTCCTTAGATATTAGGAGGTTATCTTGGAAGGTTTTGTTTCTTGTTGCTTTTTCTTCTGCTTGAAGAGTTTCAGAACTCTCAGCACTGCATTGTGATTCCCCTTATCTTATCTTTCAAGCTGATAAGGTGGTTCTCCGAACAAGTGGCTAGATTACGAGTTTTGTGGTAAGAGGGGTTCGGTGCTAACTTGCATTTTATTGTCACTGCTCACTTACCTACAGCGCTGCTATTACAGGTTTTTATAAACCCGGCGTTAAAAGGCAAGAAGTGAGCGTAGAGCAAAATTGAGCTCCATACCGCACTCTAATACCAGCGCTGCTTATGTCAGTGGTGAGCTTGTTGTACATGCTCATGCACAATTTCCCCATAGACATCAATGAGGAGAGCCGGCTGGAAAAAAACCTAATCTAATTTAGTTAGTTGTATTTAATTTAGGTAATTTATTTAATTGTAGTGTAAGGTTAGGTGTTAGTGTAAGACAGGTTAGGTTTTATTTTACAGGTAAATTTGTATTTATTTTAGCTAGTTAGTTAGTAAATAGTTAATAACTATTTAGTAACTATTCTACCTAGTTAAAATAAATACAAACTTGCCTGTAAAATAAAAATAAAACCTAAGCTAGATACAATGTAACTATTAGTTATATTGTAGCTAGTTTAGGGTTTATTTTACAGGTAAGTATTTCGTTTTAAATAGGAATTATTTAGTTATTAATAGTAGGTTTTCTTTAGATTTATTTTAATTATATTTAAGTTAGGGTTAGACTTAGGTTTAGGGGTTAATAATTTTAGTATAATGGCGGCGACGTTGGGGGCGGCAGATTAGGGGTTAATAAATGTAGATAGGTGGTGACGATGTTAGGGATGGCAGATTAGGGGTTAATAATATTTAACTAGTGTTTGCGAGGTGGGAGTACGGCGGTTTAGGGGTTAATATGTTTATTCTAGTGGCGGCGATGTCGGGAGCGGCAGATTAGGGGTTAATAATTTTATTTTAGTGTTTGCAATGCGGAAGGGCCTCGGTTTAGGGGTTAATAGGTAGTTTATGGGTGTTAGTGTACTTTTTAGCACTTTAGTTATGAGTTTTATGCTACAGCTCTGTAGTGTACAACTTATAACTACTGACTTTAGAATGCGTTACGAATCTTGCGGGATAGGCTGTACCGCTCACTTTTTGGCCTAAAAAAAAAAAAAAAGTTTGTAATACCAGCGCAATGGAAGTCCCATTGAAAAAAGACTTTACGCAAATTGCGGAAGTTAATTTGCGGTACGGCCAAAAAAGTGTGCGGGACAGCTGTACCTACAATACTCGTAATAGCAGCGGTAGTAAAAAAGCAGCGTTATGAGCCTTAACGCTGCTTTTTTAATCATAACGCAAAAATCGTAATCTAGCCGAAAGTTAGGTTTCCTTTCTAAAGTTATTTGGGACAGGAATATTAATCAGGAAATTGGGGTTCCTTCTCTATGTCCTAATCATTCTTCTCATAAGGAACGTTTGTTACACAACTTGGATGTTGTGCGTGCTTTGAAATTCAACTTGCAGGCGACTTAGGATTTTCACCAGTCTTCTGCATTGTTTGTTTTTCTGGGAAACGCAAGGGTCAGATAGCTATGGCTACTTCTCTTTCTCTTTGGCTGAAGAGTTTAATTAATTTGGCTTATGAGACTGCTGGATAGCAACCTCCTGAGAGAATCACAGCTCATTCCACTAGGGCTGTCTCTTTCTTCTTGGGCTTTCAAAAATGAAGCTTCTGTGGAACAGATTTGCAAGGCTGCAACTTGGTCCTCTCTGCATACTTTTTCAAAATTTTCCAAATGTGATTCTTTTGCCTCGGCTGAGGCTTCTTTTGGGAGAAAGGTTCTTCAAGTGGTGGTGCCTTCTGTTTAGGTTACCTGTCTCATCCCTCCCTAATCATCTATGTCCTCTAGCTTGGGTATTGGTTCCCACTAGTAATTATGATGCCGTGGACTCAATATATCTTAGGAAAGAAAACATAATTTATGCTTACCTGATAAATTTATTTATTTCCGTATATAGTCCATGGCCCCGCCCTTATTTTAAGACAGTTATTTTTTTATAACACCTCAGGCACCTCTACACCATTGTATTATCTTCTTTTTCCATTTTCCTTCGGCAGAATGAATGGGTATTATGGGTAAGGGAAGGGACATATATAGCAGCTTTGCTATGGTGCTCTTTGCCTCCTCCTGCTGGCCAGGAGTGATATTCCCACTAGTAATTGATGATAAATATATCCGGAAATAAATAAATTTATCAGGTAAGCATAAATTATGTTTTTTTTATGTTAGAATATGTATTCTTTATTCTGATGTATCATGCTAGAAAGCGGAAATTCTATGTTACAATTATGCCTGATTTTCTTTTTCTGTTGTTTAAAATGCTTCGGATCAGGACCACCATTAGGGGGTGACAGGGGTGACTTGTGTCAGGGGCCCAATGGGCCAGGGGGGCCCACGGCGCAAGAACAACTATTATTCTGGCAGCCAACAGAGGGTACTACAGCAGAGTGCTATTGAGAGTGGGAAATGTTATTACAAGGAGTAAAGCATTAGCATTTAAGAGGATGTCTGAGTGTGCACTAAACCACTATGCACAGTGTGAGACAGACTTGGCACTTAAGTTTGTACAGTGTGTGCCTGAGTCACATGGCAGATCACTTTCATTTGCAGAGGAGGGAGGACTTACTTAGTAAATGTTTTTTATTTCTTTTGTGCAATTTTGGATTGTAACTGCAATATGGTAGTAGTTGAATGGTGGGGCCTGGAGTCCATAAAAACACATTTTTTTTAGCAATATGCAGCAGTGTATTTATAATTATTTGACAATGCTGTATAAATTCTATATTTAAAGTCATGCAGAAATGTTTTCTCCTCAATACACAAATGGTAGGTGCCCTTTTGGCAGATGAGTTTTTTATTAATATATATATATATATATATATATTTTTAAAATATTTTTTATTATTGAGGAACAATATAAATTTAACAGAAAAGACAAAACATAAGTGTAGGTGTTACAAAATTTGAACAATCGTACAACAAAAATATATCAAAGCATATAATTTCTGTAACACCATATAACAGTTATAATAGCATATTTGGCACAATATAGAGAAACAAAGTACCATTGTTTAAGGAGTGAAAATATGTATACATGTATTATTTCCTCATTTTTCTTTTTGCATTTATACAAGATACATTCATATGTGAAGAAAAATAGAATCAGACAACAAACTTGTATCTTAACCTCTGAACATCCAGTGGGTCCCAGACATAGTGATTATTTCCCCAAATTGGGTTCAAGTCATACTTGTTTCAGTGTATAATTCATCTATCAATATGAGTGAATTTGCTAATTTAGTTGATATTGGTGTGTATACATAAAGGAGTATTAAATACTCAGGGTTTCAGGCGTTAAAGAATATTATGCAACGAGGAGGGAAGGTAAAGGAAAGGAGGGAGGGGGATAAAGGGGAAGGAAACAGAAAAAAAAACAAAAACATTTAGGTCAGTTCCTACAAGTGATCATATACTGTATAGTTTCCAGGTGTCTATGAGTACTGTAACTCACTCCATTTGCTCCAAATCTCCTGATAGAGTTCTAACTTGTTTAGATGTCTAAATGCAAACTCCTCCATCTGTCTAATATGGTCAATTATAGCGATTATTTTTTTTGGGTGAAGGAGAGGAGGCTTGTTTCCAGTCTCTGGCTATAGCCAACTCAGTGGCCATAAGGACGTACAAGGCAAGATTTTTGTCAGCTTCAGACATAACTGGAAGCTCATGATGCAGGAGACCCACTGAAGGTGTTGGACACAATGATATGTCTAGTGACTTGAGAGCACCAAATGCAAATCCCCAGGTACCCCTGATTATAGGGCAATCCCACCAGATATGAACCTGCGTGCCTAAGTGGCCGCAGTTTCGCCAACACAAGGGGGAGACCGTTTGATAGTATTTGTTCAGTGTGATCGGCACAAAGTGCCACCTAGTGGTTATCTTATAATAAAGCTCCCACAATGTTGCACTATGTAAAATTTTCCTTGCATTAATGAGCTCGGTAAGCCATAATGTGATCTCGATGCTAATTTTGAGTTCCTTCTCCCAGGCTTTATATTGACTGTGTTTAGCTGGTTGTAAAGGCGCGACCATTAGGTTATAGTGGAAAGAAAGAGAGCCTTTGAGTAGTTTGCCTAAGTTCCATCTTTGCTCCCATCTGGTAAGAGGTCTTGTGGGTTGGCCCGAAAGTCCCCAAGCCTTGAGGATACTCGCAAGTCTAATAAATTCAAAGTTTAGAGAAGAAGGTATGGAGAGCTTAGCCTTGACCTCTTCGAATGACAAGAGGGAATCTTTTTTATATAGAGATGCAACAAGTTCGTTAGCAGCCTCAGACCAATTGCCTACGTGTGTTTCGGGCATAGAAATCAGAATATTTAGTATTCTATAAAGGGGGGAGGGGTGTGGGGCGATAGATTCCATGTTTTTTCTAGAATCCCAGTGCAGCAGAGTATTCAGAATGAGGGGGTGTACAATCTGTAAAGTCATGCGGACATGCACCGGAATCCAAGGGAGGTCAGGAAGCAGAACAGCCCCAGGGAGGAGGGACTGCTCTACCTCGTACCATCTGGGCTGGTCGACCTTTAAACTCCAACTCACAAGATGGGCCAGACGTGCGGCATCATGATATATCAAAATGCTAGGGTAGGCTAGCCCCCCTCTATCTATAGGTTGTTGAATCATCGTAGTGGCGATTCTGGGTCTTCCTCCCTTCCAAACATATCTCGAAATTAGACTCTGTAGCTTATTTAGTACAGGTCTCGGAACCGTCAGAGTTATGCACCTAAAAAGTTACGTGATTTTAGGAAGAAGCGACATTTTGACCGCAGCAATTCGCCCTGTTAACGAGAATTCTCTGAATTCCCAGCTTTCAAGAAGCTTCTTAAATTCCGGGATACGATCAGAGAAATTTTTCTGGATCATAACCTCAGGTTCTGGGCTCAAGTGAATACCTAAATGTTTGACAGAAATAGCAGACCATTGGAAAGAATTTATTTATTTTTTAATCTTTTTTCTATCCGATTAATCGGACAATAATCATCCGATTAATCGGATAGAAAAAAAAATAATAAATAAAAATGGCCTAGATTTAGAGTTTGGCGGTAGCCGTGAAAACCAGCGTTAGAGGCTCCTAACGCTGGTTTTAGGCTACCGCCGGTATTTGGAGTCAGTCAGGAAAGGGTCAAACGCTCACTTTTCAGCCGCAACTTTTCCATACCGCAGATCCCCTTACGTCAATTGCGTATCCTATCTTTTCAATGGGATCTTCCTAACTCCGGTATTTAGAGTCGTGTCTGAAGTGAGCGTTAGAAATCTAACGACAAAACTCCAGCCGCAGAAAAAAGTCAGTAGTTAAGAGCTTTCTGGGCTAACGCCGGTTCATAAAGCTCTTAACTACTGTGCTCTAAAGTACACTAACACCCATAAACTACCTATGCACCCCTAAACCGAGGTCCCCCCACATCGCCGCCACTTGATTAAATATTTTTAACCCCTAATCTGCCGACCGCCACCTACGTTATACTTATGTACCCCTAATCTGCTGCCCCTAACACCGCCGACCCCTATATATTTATTAACACCTAACCTGCCCCCCACAACGTCGCCGCCAGCTACCTACAATAATTAACCCCTAATCTGCCGACCGCCACCTACGTTATACTTATGTACCCCTAATCTGCTGCCCCTAACACCGCCGACCCCTATATTATATTTATTAACCCCTAATCTGCCCCCCTCAACGTCGCCTCCACCTGCCTACACTTATTAACCCCTAATCTGCTGAGCGGACTGCACCGCTACTATAATAAAGTTATTAACCCCTAATCCGCCTCACTCCCGCCTCAATAACCCTATAATAAATAGAATTAACCCCTAATCTGCCCTCCCTAACATCGCCGACGCCTAACTTCAATTATTAACCCCTAATCTGCCGACCGAATCTCGCCGCTACTGTAATAAATGGATTAACCCCTAAAGCTAAGTCTAACCCTAACCCTAACACCCCCCTAAGTTAAATATAATTTAAATCTAACGAAATAAATTAACTCTTATTAAATAAATTATTCCTATTTAAAGCTAAATACTTACCTGTAAAATAAACCCTAATATAGCTACAATATAAATTATAATTATATTATAGCTATTTTAGGATTTATATTTATTTGACAGGTAACTTTGTATTTTAACCAGGTACAATAGGTATTAAATAGTTAAGAACTATTTAATAGCTAAAATAGTTAAAATAATTACAAATTTACCTGTAAAATAAATCCTAACCTAAGTTACAATTAAACCTAACACTACACTATCAATAAATAAATTAAATAAAATACCTACAATTACCTACAATTAAACCTAACACTACACTATCAATAAATGAATTAAATACAATATCTACAAATAAATACAATTAAATAAACTAACTAAAGTACAAAAAATAAAAAAGAACTAAGTTACAAAAAAATATTTACAAACATTAGAAAAATATTACAACAATTTTAAACTAATTACACCTACTCTAAGCCCCCTAATAAAATAACAAAGCCCCCCAAAATAAAAAAATGCCCTACCCTATTCTAAATTACGAAAGTTCAAAGCTCTTTTACCTTACCAGCCCTGAACAGGGCCCTTTGCGGGGCATGCCCCAAGAAGTTCAGCTCTTTTGCCTGTAAAAAAACACATACAATACCCCCCCCAACATTACAACCCACCACCCACATACCCCTAATCTAACCCAAACCCCCCTTAAATAAACCTAACACTAAGCCCCTGAAGATCTTCCTACCTTGTCTTCACCTCACCGGGTATCACACCGATCCGTCCTGGCTCCGATATCTTCATCCAACCCAAGCGGGGGCTAGACATCCATCATCCGACGGCTGAAGAAGTCCAGAAGAGGGTCCAAAGTCTTCATCCTATCCGGGAAGAAGAGTAGATCCGGACCGGCAACCATCTTCTTCCAAGCGGCATCTTCTATCTTCATCCGTTGAGGACCGGCTCCATCGTGAAGACCTCCAGCGCGGACCCATCTTCTTCCAACGACGTCCAACTGAAGAATGACGGTTCCTTTAATTGGCTGATAGGATTCTATCAGCCAATCGGAATTAAGGTAGGAAAATTCTGATTGGCTGATGGAATCAGCCAATCAGAATCAAGTTCAATCCGATTGGCTGATCCGATCAGCCAATCAGATTGAGCTTGCATTCTATTGGCTGTTCCGATCAGCCAATAGAATGCAAGCTCAATCTGATTGGCTGATCGGATCAGCCAATCGGATTGAACTTGATTCTGATTTTGGACCCTCTTCTGGACTTCTTCAGCCGTCGGATGATGGATGTCTAGCCCCCGCTTGGGTTGGATGAAGATATCGGAGCCAGGACGGTGTGATACCCGGTGAGGTGAAGACAAGGTAGGAAGATCTTCAGGGGCTTAGTGTTAGGTTTATTTAAGGGGGGTTTGAGTTAGATTAGGGGTATGTGGGTGGTGGGTTGTAATGTTGGGGGGGTATTGTATGTGTTTTTTTACAGGCAAAAGAGCTGAATTTCTTGGGGCATGCCCCGCAAAGGGCCCTGTTCAGGGCTGGTAAGGTAAAAGAGCTTTGAACTTTTGTAATTTAGAATAGGGTAGGGCATTTTTTTATTTTGGGGGGCTTTGTTATTTTATTAGGGGGCTTAGAGTAGGTGTAATTAGTTTAAAATTGTTGTAATATTTTTCTAATGTTTGTAAATATTTTTTTATTTTTTGTAACTTAGTTCTTTTTTATTTTTTGTACTTTAGTTAGTTTATTGAATTGTATTTATTTGTAGATATTGTATTTAATTCATTTATTGATAGTGTAGTGTTAGATTTAATTGTAGGTAATTGTAGGTATTTTATTTAATTTATTTATTGATAGTGTAGTGTTAGGTTTAATTGTAACTTAGGTTAGGATTTATTTTACAGGTAAATTTGTAATTATTTTAACTATTTTAGCTATTAAATAGTTCTTAACTATTTAATAGCTATTGTACCTGGTTAAAATAAATACAAAGTTACCTGTCAAATAAATATAAATCCTAAAATAGCTATAATATAATTATAATTTATATTGTAGCTATATTAGGATTTATTTTACAGGTAAGTATTTAGCTTTAAATAGGATTAATTTATTTAATAAGAGTTAATTAATTTCGTTAGATTTAAATTATATTTAACTTAGGGGGGTGTTAGTGTTAGGGTTAGACTTAGCTTTAGGGGTTAATACATTTATTAGAATAGCAGTGAGCTCCAGTCGGCAGATTAGGGGTTAATGTTTGACGTTAGGTGTCGGCGATGTTAGGGAGGGCAGATTAGGGGTTAATACTATTTATTATAGGGTTAGTGAGGCGGATTAGGGGTTAATAAGTGTAGGCAGGTGGAAGCGACGTTGTGGGGGGCAGATTAGGGGTTAATAAATATAATATAGGGGTCGGCGATGTTAGGGCAGCAGATTAGGGGTACATAGGGATAATGTAAGTAGCGGCGGTTTACGGAGCGGCAGATTAGGGGTTAATAATAATATGCAGGGGTCAGCGATAACGGGGGCGGCAGATTAGGGGTTAATAAGTGTAAGGTTAGGGGTGTTTAGACTCGGGGTACATGTTAGAGTGTTAGGTGCAGACGTAGGAAGTGTTTCCCCATAGCAAACAATGGGGCTGCGTTAGGAGCTGAACGCGGCTTTTTTGCAGGTGTTAGGTTTTTTTTCAGCTCAAACAGCCCCATTGTTTCCTATGGGGGAATCGTGCATGAGCACGTTTTTGATGCTGGCCGCGTCCGTAAGCAACTCTGGTATCGAGAGTTGCAGTGGCGTTAAATATGCCTGTACGCTCCCTTTTTGGAGCCTAACGCAGCCATTCTGTGAACTCTCAATACCAGAGGTATTTAAAAGGTGCGGCCAGAAAAAAGCCAGCGTTAGCTACGCGGGTCGTTACCGACAAAACTCTAAATCTAGGCCAATGTTTGCACAATACCATGTGCAGGAGTTCATCGGATTGAAGCAGCTGGTGCTGTGCAATTAACCAACTAATCGCTGACCACCTAATTGATAATGAGATTTTTTGACAACTATTTTTATGATCAAACTTACCGATTAGTTGTTGCAGCCCTATTGTCCCATTTTCTGTGGATGTCTGTGAGGGTGTGTGCGTATGTCTTTGTGCTTTTTCTATGGGTGTCTCTGTGAGGGTGTGTGTATGTATGCCTTTGTGTGTTTTCTGTGGATGTCTCTGTGAGTGTGTGTGTGTGTGTGTGTGTGTATGTATGTTTTCTGTGGATGTCTCTGTGAGGGTGTGTGCGTATGTCTGTGCATTTTATGTGGGTGTCTCTGTGAGGGTGTGTGTATGTCTGTGCATTTTCTGTGGGTGTCTCTGTGAGAGTGTGTGTATGTCTTTGTGTGTTTTCTGTGGATGTCTCAGTGAGGGTGTGTGTGTATGTATGTTTTTGTGTGTTTTATGTGGTTGTCTCTCTGTGTGTGTATGCTTTTGTGTGTTTTCTGTGGGTGTCTCTGTGTGTGTGCATATCTTTGTGTGTTTTCTGAGGCTGTCTCTGTCGGTGTTTCCTTGGGTGTATGTGGACGTTTGTGTTTGAGTTTGTGTGTGTCCATTGTCTGTTCCTTTTTAGGACATTTACTACTGACCTTACTACTGATTATTCACATCTTTCTACAGACTTTGAGACTAATGAGACCTTTCACGGAAGTCACCAATCCACCATTTAACCTTTAAATTATTGCTTAGGCAGTTCAGGGCCCTTCCTTTCAGCCACTGCATGCTGTTGTCATCATTTAGTTTTTAGTTCATCTTCCTTGACAAAAAGATAATCAGAACTTTATTATTTGTTTTGTAAATCTCCTTTTTTGACAAAACTGTAGTCTATCTCATTACTTGTCAGGTCAATGTAAACAAGTGCTGAGTGTCTGTTTGGGTGTCTGTGTCTGAGTGTGTTTGTGTGTTTCTTTGCGTGTCTGCTAGAGTGTCTATATGTGAATCCTTATGTGTGAGTGTGTGTTTCAGTGTATGAGTGTGTCTGTATGTTTCTGTGTTTGTGTGTTACTACCTTTACAACATTTCCAAGTTTGAATAAAGTGCATATACGTTTTAGTCCCTTGGTCAAAAATAAAATTGCACATGTCAAAAGGGGGTGAGGGGGGGGCTGATCAATGGTTAAGTCAGGGGCCCCAAAATTTCTAGTGGCGGCCCTGCTTTGGATATATATAATAAAATAAATATTAAAAAAATAAAAAAAATACCAGCATTTGAAATACCCTAGAGTGTCTTCTTTTAAAAAATATATGGTTTAATAGGGGTAAATTACATTGGTCGGCTTCAGAAATGACCCACATAGGACATAGGTGCATGATGACAGATGTGAAAATTCCAAGTTGGAAAACTGGAATGCGCCCCCTAAAAATTAGACCTTTTAGCCCCCTGAGAACCCAACAAACCTATTCATGGGTGGTATCACTGTACTCAGGAGATGTTGTTGAATACATATTGAGTTGTTCTTTTGCAGTAACACATAACAGGAACTAAGAATCCATGCCTAAAGTACCAAGTGTGTGAAAAATAACACAAAATAATGACTACCCAAAAGTTTGACAAAGACTGGTGGTTGAATTAGTGCATGGAAAATGTTAAAATACCAGCATTTTAAATACCCTAGGGTGTCTACTTTTCAAAAATATATGGTTTGATGGGGGTAAATTACATTGGCCGGCTTCAGAAAAAATCCAAATAGGACATGGGTGCATGATGACAAATGTGAAAATTCCAAATTGAAAAACTGGAATGCGCCCCCTAAAAATAAAGCCTTTTAGCCCCCAGAGAACCTAACAAACCTATACATGGGTGGTATCACTGTACTCAGAAGATGTTGCTGAACACATATTGGGGTGTTATTTGTCAATAACCCTTAACATTCTCAGTAAATGTATTCTTAAATTGCTATTTTGTAAAAAAAATCACCATTTTTTCTTTCTTTCAAACTTTGGCATAGATTGGTGGTAAAAAGGTTGCACGAAAAGAGTAAAAAAAAAAAACAAGTTTAATACCTTAGGTTGTCTTCTTTTTAAAAATATATACATGTGAAGGGTTATTCAGGGATTCCTGACAGATATCAGGGTTCCAATGTAACTATCGCTAATTTGGAGAAAAAAAAAATGGTTTTGAAATAGCAAAGTGCTACTTGTACTTATTGCCCTATAACTTGCAAAAAAAGCAAAGAACATGTAAACATTACGTATTTTTCTAAACTAAGGACAAAATTTAGAAACTATTTAGCATGGGTGTTTTTTGGTGGTTGTAGATGTGTAACAGATTTTGGGGAGTCAAAGTTAGAAAAAGTGTGTTTTTCCATTTTTTTCTCATATTTTATAATTTTTTATAGCAAATTATAAGATATGATGAAAATAATGGTATCTTAAAAAGTCAATTTAATGGCGAGAAAAACAGTATATAATATGTGTGGGTACAATAAATGAGTAAGAAGAAAATTACAGCTAAACACAAACACCACAGAAATGTAAAAATAGCCTTGGTCCCAAACAGTCAGAAAATGGAAAAGTGGTGTGGTCCTTAAGGGGTTAAAGGGACATTCCAGTCAAAATTGGTATCCACATGGATGCAGTTCAGTTTGGAATAGAAGCATTTTTAGTAATATACAAGTATTAGCAAAAATGCTTTTAATAAAAGCTATAGCTTTTCAAAAAGTGTATTTAAGTATGCTGCGGTGCACTAGTATATTAAACAGCACTTGCTCAGAGAGCCCCACTAATATCTAGCTATGCTTCACGTGCATGTGCAGAGAAAAAAATGTAACACTAAAACAGTAATAACTTTTACTAGAAGCATTTTTGTCAATACGTGTGCATTTGAGGTTTGGCTGGAATGTCCCTTTAAAGAAAAACACCATAAGTAAATTAGTATTTTTCAACCTCAGTCATAAATTTACTAAACACCCACAACTGAGTGCCTTCACACCATAGGGTATCCAGACACTGTATTTGTTTAAAAAAATCAATGCCTTAGGCACATGTTCTATACCTCTTTTTAATAGAACTGAGGTTGTAATACCAGGAAATATACTGTTAATCAGTCCTAAGGGTCAAATCGCCATGACTTCATTCCCACCTTACCCAATAAAGACACAGACAAATATTTGGAGGTATAAGACCGTGAAGCAAGGTCGCGTTTATTAAAACAAAACCAGGCAAACTCTAAACTTATTTAGGTGGCGGCATCTGAGACTAATCTATATCCTATACCTAACAATAACTTAGTATCTACAGCAAGCATAGTGAGGTCACCGGCCCGGATTGGTTGTCGCAATGCTCCTGCCGAGCATTGCCCTTCAGAGGCTGGCATCATCCGCAAGGGGTTTCTAGGTCAGCAGGCCCGCGGGGAGAGGAATTACAAGCTGCGACTTGCAACATCATGCCCCTCCCATTAGCTTGACCACACCCTCGCGGAAACCATAAAAATTATTCGGCCAGGACCCCGCCACGCCAGCTGGTGACTTCTACCTTCACTCCCGAAATAGCTCCAGACCCAGTAAGGTCATCATCGGGCGTAAGACGCACAACAAACGCCTTTGATGTGAAGCCAAAAATTGTTACCACTTTGGACTTACGATCAGCTAGCCTGATTAGGCATGCCACCGCCAAAGTCCTACAACTGCCCTAATGGCAGCCGTTCCCTCAGTGCCGCCCCCTTTCCCTGAAAAACAAATAATTCAACATGTTAACAACAAGGGAGGGATGGGCGGGGAAAAAAACTTTCTCCAGCAGTTGCAGACAAGAAAGAGGAAGTATTCCAGCATCCATGCACTTTTATAACAGGTAAAAGTCCCCACCCCACATATTGCAACAAATGTTGCAAACTCACACACTGCACAGCTTCACATTTCAGTCAGGCAGCATAACCCTTAAGACGTTACATGCACAAATATGCCTTCCACTACCATAAGGGTCAAATCGCCATGACTTCATTCCCACCTTACCCAACATCATGCCCCTCCCATTAGCTCAACCACACCCTCGCGGAAACCATAAAAATTATTCGGCCAGGACCCCGCCACGCCAGCTGGTGACTTCTACCTTCACTCCCGAAATAGCTCCAGACCCAGTAAGGTCATCATCGGGCGTAAGACGCACAACAAACGCCTTTGATGTGAAGCCAAAAATTGTTACCACTTTGGACTTACGATCAGCTAGCCTGATTAGGCATGCCACCGCCAAAGTCCTACAACTGCCCTAATGGCAGCCGTTCCCTCAGTGCCGCCCCCTTTCCCTGAAAAACAAATAATTCAACATGTTAACAACAAGGGAGGGATGGGCGGGGAAAAAAACTTTCTCCAGCAGTTGCAGACAAGAAAGAGGAAGTATTCCAGCATCCATGCACTTTTATAACAGGTAAAAGTCCCCACCCCACATATTGCAACAAATGTTGCAAACTCACACACTGCACAGCTTCACATTTCAGTCAGGCAGCATAACCCTTAAGACGTTACATGCACAAATATGCCTTCCACTACCATAAGGGTCAAATCGCCATGACTTCATTCCCACCTTACCCAACATCATGCCCCTCCCATTAGCTCAACCACACCCTCGCGGAAACCATAAAAATTATTCGGCCGGGACCCCGCCACAAGAGATACTGCCTATATGCCCCCCATAATGGAGCTCTTGCCGCCACCCCTAGGGGCTAGCTAGATAACATGTCGCCTGATTGCACCTGACAAATTAGCCACAAATAACTCTAAGCCTTCTTCCGTTAAGTGGACCACGTCCGTCCGGTACAGCCGCTTGCAGTCCCCCAAGATGTTATCGTACCTGATTACAAAACCACCTTCCTCCATGATCAACCTCCCCACATCTCTGTTCAGCTTTTTCTGGATCCAAGAAAAAACAATTTGGCTGACAAGATCACCTATTCATACAGTCCCCAAAATTATGTATACTATGTTGGGAAAAGGTGCTGGTACTTAGGGAGTGTAATGGCACATGTGATAAAACACGTATGTGATACACAACAAAGTTGTTGTCAATTAATTCCTTGATACAGTTCAGCCTGTGTGTTTAGAGCAATATAGTTGTTGAATAGTGAGTTGATGCATACACCGCTTCATACGGTACAATCCGTGTAAGACACTGGGTAACAGAGCTTAATATTGTGTAGTGAATTACTTAGCCAATTATACAGCAATATATAGCAATCACCGCCCTGCTACAGTGTTATCCGTGTACTCACAGTCAATTCTGAGGGAGACTGGCGACTCCGGTGATCCTGGGCTGTCTCGCGGTTCCTTCCTCTGGGTTTACTTGCGGATATGCCTAACACCGCTCGCCAAACAAACTCCTCTCCAACAGGTAGATCCAAACACACACAGGCCTTGGCGTGACTCACTGCTGACGTTAACAATCCTGATTGGTTAACCGTTGCACACCTTCCTTCCTCCCATTGGACAATAAGTACCAGCACTCACTCCTTTAATCCGATCCTCAGTGAAACGGCAAAATGAATCCAAAAATGATAGAACAGGTCCGGGGTCAGATTTAAAAAATCAAAAACTTTATTGTAACAATTTAAAATCCAAACATGGGGACAGAACACAGAAAGTCCAAAACACCTAGAACTGTGGCTTACGCGTTTCGGCCGTAGCCTTACTCATAGCCAATATCACATTGCTAATCAATTCAGTTTAAAAAAAGGCCCCCCTGGGCTGTGATTGGTTCAAAAACAATAGGCGTGTTTGAACTTTGATTAGTTTCCTGTGAAACTTAACAAGTGTCAACTACAAGTCAAACCAGCATAATAAAGCAATGATTATAAGGCATTTCACAGACAAATATATATAAAAGAATAGAACTGCAAACACTGTATATCGGCTTTCTCTAATGTAAAACCTAACCTTTAGAGTTATCCTAATGTATCATATTGCAGTGTTTATAAATTGAAACTGACCTGTTACTAATAAAAGTTATACCAGTCTCAAATATGTAATACTCTATGTATATATAAATGACTATCCTAAAGCTGTAAGTAAAAAAATGTCAATAAGTGTACAGCAAACCCAATCTATAAATCTATGGATTAAATGTTGTTAGGTGTATCAAAATACATATGTCAATGAGTATGACTTAATGCCTAAGGATGGAACAAATACATAAATCAGAATGAAATTTTAATTTAATTTTAATATACTCCTTTGAATCCAAAAGAGCTAAGGGATATCTGTCTGAATTATTCCCAATAATTAATTAGATCATATTGGGAATTTAAGCCTTTGGGGTATCTGGTTTCCAGCTGGAAAATCCAGAACATTTCTCGTTTTTCTAACAGTTTTTCTTTGTCACCCCCCCTCTGGGGGGTAATCACTTGTTCAATGGCCTTCCATCTTAGTGAAGCAATACTATTGCGATGTTTTGTGACAAAGTGCTGCACAATTGGAGTGGTTGCTTTACCCACTTTGATGGTACTAAAATGTTCCCGCATACGGGATCTTACGTCTCTAGTCGTAAGTCCTATATATTGGACCTGACATTGTGTACACTCCAACATATAAATGACATTGCTAGATGAACAGTTAAGACATCTTTCAATGTCATATGTTTTGCCTGTGACTGTAGAGGAAAAGGTAGTTGTTATATCCATATAATCACATGGTTTACACCTGGTGTGTCCACATCTAAACATGCCCCTATGTTGTAGCCATGAACTAGTTGGTTGTTTAGTGGGTTTTAGTTTGGAAGGGGAGAGTATGTTGCCAAGTGTACAGGCCCTTCTGTATGAGCATCTCAGACCATTATCAACAGTGTCAATTAATTTATCATCCGCCCTTAACATGCCATAATGTTTCCGAACTATACCACAAATTTGTTGGTATTGAGCACTAAATGTGGTAACAAATGTGACTCCCTTATGTTCGGATGAGGCGATATTACCACTTTTAGGGGTGAGCAAAGATCTTCTATCTAGGTGTTTAACCTCATTTATAGCCTTGGTTATGTCTGAATTTTTGTAGCCCCTCTCTTTGAGGCGACTCACTAGATCTTCCGACTGTTTTTCATATGTTTGTGGATCAGAACAGTTTCGTTTAAGTCTAATCAGCTGTCCCTTTGCTATCGCATAAGGGACATGCTTAGGATGGCAGCTCCGGCCATGTAACAAAGTATTGCCCGAGATCGGTTTCCTGTAACTACTAGTTACAATCCTGCCATCAGACATGCCCCTCATCGTGATATCAAGGAAGTTTATTTCATAGGGTTCTATCTCAAAAGTGAACCCAAGATTGAGATCATTATCATTGATCCAAGTCATAAACTCAGTGATGCTGCACCTGTCCCCTTTCCAAATAAATAGAAGGTCATCAATGAAACGCTTATAAAAAGCAATTTCATTGATGTATGGGTTGATTTGTGTATAGACGTGGGACAGCTCCCACCAACCTAAGTATAGGTTGGCGTATGAAGGTGCAAATTTGGCACCCATAGCTGTCCCACGTCTCTGCAAGAAAAACTCACCCTCAAATTCGAAATAATTGTGGGTCAACAAAAATAGAGTGACCCTCAATATAAAATCCTGATATGGTATGGAAAAATTGGTTTGTTCTGCCAAAAAATATCTCAAAGCTTGTATCCCCTTATCATGTGGGATCATGGAATATAACGATGTTACATCCACTGTGACCCACATGCTGTCAGTACTCCATTTCTCAGACTCAAGTAATTGTAACACATGTGTGGTGTCTTTCAAATGACTGGGTAACTGGGTGACCAATGGCTGTAATATCGCATCCAACCATTGGGATACATTTTCCGTGTATGACCCAATCCCGCTGACAATGGGTCTACCCTTCACACCCTCCAAAGATTTATGAACCTTCGGAAGGTGATGAAAGATAGGAGTGACAGGGTGGTCGACCAAAAGATAGTCATAGGTGTTTCTGTCTAGGAAGCCACTCTCCAGGCCATCATCCAAAAGATCTTTGAGTTCCTTTTGGAAAAACCATATGGGGTTGTGGTCAAGTTTTATATAACTCTCTGTGTCTAACAGTTGCCTGTTGGCTTCCAGTATGTAATCAGACCTATTCATGACAACCACCGAGCCACCTTTGTCAGCTCCTTTCACCACCAACGCTTTGTTGTTCTGAATAGATTTTAGGGCTGTTTTCTCCTGTTTAGTCAAATTGTTAGTAGTACATATATGCGTATTTTTTAAGCTAACAAGATCCTGCTCTACCCTTTTATAAAAGGTTTCTAAGACATTGCCACGTGAATGAATTGGATAAAATTTAGACTTGTTTCTAAATCTGACTTGTTTATCCACTATTTGACTGGGGGACAGAGAGCCCTCATTCAAAAGACTATTGAGATTGATAACATCACATTGTTCTGAGAAAGATAGGGGCTGACTCTGATCATCCACTCTCCCATCTGATGATGGAGTAGAATTGTCAGAGTCCTGGAAGTGCTTGCGCAGAGTTAAATTCCTTATTAGTTTATTGAGATCTAAGATGGTATTAAAAAGGTTGAAGTCATTAGTTGGAGCAAAACCTAAACCGTGGCTCAAGACTTTAATTTGTATAGGGGTTAATGCAACATCTGATAGATTAATAACTTGAAAATTTAACGTCTCCGTTGGGATCTGTTTGCTCTCTGAGGGTACCTGGGTTCTGAGGTACCTGTTGCCCCTCTTCCCCTCCCTAGGACTTGTGGAGGGATTGAAAAAACCTGTTCAATAGCTCTGGAATCCTGTACTGTCCTATTGTCTGAACTCATGGAGCCCATACCCATATGTGTATTGACAATAGGTGGAGGAATATGGTAGTTTTGATATGACTGTCCACTGTGATAAGTGTTTGATGCTGTATTTTGTTGTATGTAATCGTATTGTGATGGTCCTGGCTGTTGAAAAGATGTAGTACCTGAGGGCATTGTCATGTGTGCACGATCATCATAAGGTCTAAGTCTAGTTTGATTGTCATTAGGTATGTCATTGATACTTCTGTATGAAGATACTTGCGTATTATTTGGTTGTTTCAGAATACCTTGGGGAACTATAGGAGCAGTGTGTTGAGCAGTGTCTCTATTGTATGTCTGAGAGTCATCGCCTCCTGAATCTCCCTCACTATCACTGAATGTAACCTGTCTACTATTTCTCCAGCGTCTATTGCGTCTATTGCGACTGCTACTTCTCTGTCTGTTCTGTTGTTTTCTGGCAATAAATCTCTGCTGTTTATTCCAAATATAAACAGTGTTGGCTTGATAATCACTATTATCCCTGATGAATTTGGAATGTTTATGTTCCATTATCTGCTGTTTCGTGTCTGCTACAACCTTTGAAAGCTGTTCATCAAATCCCTTAAACTGACTATCCTGACTTCTTTTGTTTAGCTCATTTTGTATCTCTGCAATATCTGTTCTAAGCATTTTGAGCAAATGGATCTTATACCCAATCAATAACATCATCAGTTTCAGGGAACAGTCAGTTAAAGTCTGATTCCAATCATCAATGAAAGATTTATCATTAGTCTCAAAGGATGGGAACTTTTGTATTCTCATGCCCCTGGGTACCATCTGTTGGGAATAATATCTTTCTAAAGTCCAGATATCCCATTGTAGTTTATGTTCTTTGATTAAATTTGTTTCCATATCCATAAACAAAGTATTTAATGTCATGATAGTCCTGTTGTAGAAAAAACCTTATCAATGTCTTGCTGGAGACAATCCCTCTCAGTCACTGGAATGAGGGAATAGTAGATTTGATTCTGTTCCTCCATGTTAAATAAGGAGCACAAGTATGAAAAAACTTGTAATGTATGACACAGGTGCTGTCCACCAAGACACAGCCGATTTGTGCCTAATATATATCCAAGAAAAAACAATTTGGCTGACAAGATCACCTATTCATACAGTCCCCAAAATTATGTATACTATGTTGGGAAAAGGTGCTGGTACTTAGGGAGTGTAATGGCACATGTGATAAAACACGTATGTGATACACAACAAAGTTGTTGTCAATTAATTCCTTGATACAGTTCAGCCTGTGTGTTTAGAGCAATATAGTTGTTGAATAGTGAGTTGATGCATACACCGCTTCATACGGTACAATCCGTGTAAGACACTGGGTAACAGAGCTTAATATTGTGTAGTGAATTACTTAGCCAATTATACAGCAATATATAGCAATCACCGCCCTGCTACAGTGTTATCCGTGTACTCACAGTCAATTCTGAGGGAGACTGGCGACTCCGGTGATCCTGGGCTGTCTCGCGGTTCCTTCCTCTGGGTTTACTTGCGGATATGCCTAACACCGCTCGCCAAACAAACTCCTCTCCAACAGGTAGATCCAAACACACACAGGCCTTGGCGTGACTCACTGCTGACGTTAACAATCCTGATTGGTTAACCGTTGCACACCTTCCTTCCTCCCATTGGACAATAAGTACCAGCACTCACTCCTTTAATCCGATCCTCGGTGAAACGGCAAAATGAATCCAAAAATGATAGAACAGGTCCGGGGTCAGATTTAAAAAATCAAAAACTTTATTGTAACAATTTAAAATCCAAACATGGGGACAGAACACAGAAAGTCCAAAACACCTAGAACTGTGGCTTACGCGTTTCGGCCGTAGCCTTACTCATAGCCAATATCACATTGCTAATCAATTCAGTTTAAAAAAAGGCCCCCCTGGGCTGTGATTGGTTCAAAAACAATAGGCGTGTTTGAACTTTGATTAGTTTCCTGTGAAACTTAACAAGTGTCAACTACAAGTCAAACCAGCATAATAAAGCAATGATTATAAGGCATTTCACAGACAAATATATATAAAAGAATAGAACTGCAAACACTGTATATCGGCTTTCTCTAATGTAAAACCTAACCTTTAGAGTTATCCTAATGTATCATATTGCAGTGTTTATAAATTGAAACTGACCTGTTACTAATAAAAGTTATACCAGTCTCAAATATGTAATACTCTATGTATATATAAATGACTATCCTAAAGCTGTAAGTAAAAAAATGTCAATAAGTGTACAGCAAACCCAATCTATAAATCTATGGATTAAATGTTGTTAGGTGTATCAAAATACATATGTCAATGAGTATGACTTAATGCCTAAGGATGGAACAAATACATAAATCAGAATGAAATTTTAATTTAATTTTAATATACTCCTTTGAATCCAAAAGAGCTAAGGGATATCTGTCTGAATTATTCCCAATAATTAATTAGATCATATTGGGAATTTAAGCCTTTGGGGTATCTGGTTTCCAGCTGGAAAATCCAGAACATTTCTCGTTTTTCTAACAGTTTTTCTTTGTCACCCCCCCTCTGGGGGGTAATCACTTGTTCAATGGCCTTCCATCTTAGTGAAGCAATACTATTGCGATGTTTTGTGACAAAGTGCTGCACAATTGGAGTGGTTGCTTTACCCACTTTGATGGTACTAAAATGTTCCCGCATACGGGATCTTACGTCTCTAGTCGTAAGTCCTATATATTGGACCTGACATTGTGTACACTCCAACATATAAATGACATTGCTAGATGAACAGTTAAGACATCTTTCAATGTCATATGTTTTGCCTGTGACTGTAGAGGAAAAGGTAGTTGTTATATCCATATAATCACATGGTTTACACCTGGTGTGTCCACATCTAAACATGCCCCTATGTTGTAGCCATGAACTAGTTGGTTGTTTAGTGGGTTTTAGTTTGGAAGGGGAGAGTATGTTGCCAAGTGTACAGGCCCTTCTGTATGAGCATCTCAGACCATTATCAACAGTGTCAATTAATTTATCATCCGCCCTTAACATGCCATAATGTTTCCGAACTATACCACAAATTTGTTGGTATTGAGCACTAAATGTGGTAACAAATGTGACTCCCTTATGTTCGGATGAGGCGATATTACCACTTTTAGGGGTGAGCAAAGATCTTCTATCTAGGTGTTTAACCTCATTTATAGCCTTGGTTATGTCTGAATTTTTGTAGCCCCTCTCTTTGAGGCGACTCACTAGATCTTCCGACTGTTTTTCATATGTTTGTGGATCAGAACAGTTTCGTTTAAGTCTAATCAGCTGTCCCTTTGCTATCGCATAAGGGACATGCTTAGGATGGCAGCTCCGGCCATGTAACAAAGTATTGCCCGAGATCGGTTTCCTGTAACTACTAGTTACAATCCTGCCATCAGACATGCCCCTCATCGTGATATCAAGGAAGTTTATTTCATAGGGTTCTATCTCAAAAGTGAACCCAAGATTGAGATCATTATCATTGATCCAAGTCATAAACTCAGTGATGCTGCACCTGTCCCCTTTCCAAATAAATAGAAGGTCATCAATGAAACGCTTATAAAAAGCAATTTCATTGATGTATGGGTTGATTTGTGTATAGACGTGGGACAGCTCCCACCAACCTAAGTATAGGTTGGCGTATGAAGGTGCAAATTTGGCACCCATAGCTGTCCCACGTCTCTGCAAGAAAAACTCACCCTCAAATTCGAAATAATTGTGGGTCAACAAAAATAGAGTGACCCTCAATATAAAATCCTGATATGGTATGGAAAAATTGGTTTGTTCTGCCAAAAAATATCTCAAAGCTTGTATCCCCTTATCATGTGGGATCATGGAATATAACGATGTTACATCCACTGTGACCCACATGCTGTCAGTACTCCATTTCTCAGACTCAAGTAATTGTAACACATGTGTGGTGTCTTTCAAATGACTGGGTAACTGGGTGACCAATGGCTGTAATATCGCATCCAACCATTGGGATACATTTTCCGTGTATGACCCAATCCCGCTGACAATGGGTCTACCCTTCACACCCTCCAAAGATTTATGAACCTTCGGAAGGTGATGAAAGATAGGAGTGACAGGGTGGTCGACCAAAAGATAGTCATAGGTGTTTCTGTCTAGGAAGCCACTCTCCAGGCCATCATCCAAAAGATCTTTGAGTTCCTTTTGGAAAAACCATATGGGGTTGTGGTCAAGTTTTATATAACTCTCTGTGTCTAACAGTTGCCTGTTGGCTTCCAGTATGTAATCAGACCTATTCATGACAACCACCGAGCCACCTTTGTCAGCTCCTTTCACCACCAACGCTTTGTTGTTCTGAATAGATTTTAGGGCTGTTTTCTCCTGTTTAGTCAAATTGTTAGTAGTACATATATGCGTATTTTTTAAGCTAACAAGATCCTGCTCTACCCTTTTATAAAAGGTTTCTAAGACATTGCCACGTGAATGAATTGGATAAAATTTAGACTTGTTTCTAAATCTGACTTGTTTATCCACTATTTGACTGGGGGACAGAGAGCCCTCATTCAAAAGACTATTGAGATTGATAACATCACATTGTTCTGAGAAAGATAGGGGCTGACTCTGATCATCCACTCTCCCATCTGATGATGGAGTAGAATTGTCAGAGTCCTGGAAGTGCTTGCGCAGAGTTAAATTCCTTATTAGTTTATTGAGATCTAAGATGGTATTAAAAAGGTTGAAGTCATTAGTTGGAGCAAAACCTAAACCGTGGCTCAAGACTTTAATTTGTATAGGGGTTAATGCAACATCTGATAGATTAATAACTTGAAAATTTAACGTCTCCGTTGGGATCTGTTTGCTCTCTGAGGGTACCTGGGTTCTGAGGTACCTGTTGCCCCTCTTCCCCTCCCTAGGACTTGTGGAGGGATTGAAAAAACCTGTTCAATAGCTCTGGAATCCTGTACTGTCCTATTGTCTGAACTCATGGAGCCCATACCCATATGTGTATTGACAATAGGTGGAGGAATATGGTAGTTTTGATATGACTGTCCACTGTGATAAGTGTTTGATGCTGTATTTTGTTGTATGTAATCGTATTGTGATGGTCCTGGCTGTTGAAAAGATGTAGTACCTGAGGGCATTGTCATGTGTGCACGATCATCATAAGGTCTAAGTCTAGTTTGATTGTCATTAGGTATGTCATTGATACTTCTGTATGAAGATACTTGCGTATTATTTGGTTGTTTCAGAATACCTTGGGGAACTATAGGAGCAGTGTGTTGAGCAGTGTCTCTATTGTATGTCTGAGAGTCATCGCCTCCTGAATCTCCCTCACTATCACTGAATGTAACCTGTCTACTATTTCTCCAGCGTCTATTGCGTCTATTGCGACTGCTACTTCTCTGTCTGTTCTGTTGTTTTCTGGCAATAAATCTCTGCTGTTTATTCCAAATATAAACAGTGTTGGCTTGATAATCACTATTATCCCTGATGAATTTGGAATGTTTATGTTCCATTATCTGCTGTTTCGTGTCTGCTACAACCTTTGAAAGCTGTTCATCAAATCCCTTAAACTGACTATCCTGACTTCTTTTGTTTAGCTCATTTTGTATCTCTGCAATATCTGTTCTAAGCATTTTGAGCAAATGGATCTTATACCCAATCAATAACATCATCAGTTTCAGGGAACAGTCAGTTAAAGTCTGATTCCAATCATCAATGAAAGATTTATCATTAGTCTCAAAGGATGGGAACTTTTGTATTCTCATGCCCCTGGGTACCATCTGTTGGGAATAATATCTTTCTAAAGTCCAGATATCCCATTGTAGTTTATGTTCTTTGATTAAATTTGTTTCCATATCCATAAACAAAGTATTTAATGTCATGATAGTCCTGTTGTAGAAAAAACCTTATCAATGTCTTGCTGGAGACAATCCCTCTCAGTCACTGGAATGAGGGAATAGTAGATTTGATTCTGTTCCTCCATGTTAAATAAGGAGCACAAGTATGAAAAAACTTGTAATGTATGACACAGGTGCTGTCCACCAAGACACAGCCGATTTGTGCCTAATATATATCCAAGAAAAAACAATTTGGCTGACAAGATCACCTATTCATACAGTCCCCAAAATTATGTATACTATGTTGGGAAAAGGTGCTGGTACTTAGGGAGTGTAATGGCACATGTGATAAAACACGTATGTGATACACAACAAAGTTGTTGTCAATTAATTCCTTGATACAGTTCAGCCTGTGTGTTTAGAGCAATATAGTTGTTGAATAGTGAGTTGATGCATACACCGCTTCATACGGTACAATCCGTGTAAGACACTGGGTAACAGAGCTTAATATTGTGTAGTGAATTACTTAGCCAATTATACAGCAATATATAGCAATCACCGCCCTGCTACAGTGTTATCCGTGTACTCACAGTCAATTCTGAGGGAGACTGGCGACTCCGGTGATCCTGGGCTGTCTCGCGGTTCCTTCCTCTGGGTTTACTTGCGGATATGCCTAACACCGCTCGCCAAACAAACTCCTCTCCAACAGGTAGATCCAAACACACACAGGCCTTGGCGTGACTCACTGCTGACGTTAACAATCCTGATTGGTTAACCGTTGCACACCTTCCTTCCTCCCATTGGACAATAAGTACCAGCACTCACTCCTTTAATCCGATCCTCGGTGAAACGGCAAAATGAATCCAAAAATGATAGAACAGGTCCGGGGTCAGATTTAAAAAATCAAAAACTTTATTGTAACAATTTAAAATCCAAACATGGGGACAGAACACAGAAAGTCCAAAACACCTAGAACTGTGGCTTACGCGTTTCGGCCGTAGCCTTACTCATAGCCAATATCACATTGCTAATCAATTCAGTTTAAAAAAAGGCCCCCCTGGGCTGTGATTGGTTCAAAAACAATAGGCGTGTTTGAACTTTGATTAGTTTCCTGTGAAACTTAACAAGTGTCAACTACAAGTCAAACCAGCATAATAAAGCAATGATTATAAGGCATTTCACAGACAAATATATATAAAAGAATAGAACTGCAAACACTGTATATCGGCTTTCTCTAATGTAAAACCTAACCTTTAGAGTTATCCTAATGTATCATATTGCAGTGTTTATAAATTGAAACTGACCTGTTACTAATAAAAGTTATACCAGTCTCAAATATGTAATACTCTATGTATATATAAATGACTATCCTAAAGCTGTAAGTAAAAAAATGTCAATAAGTGTACAGCAAACCCAATCTATAAATCTATGGATTAAATGTTGTTAGGTGTATCAAAATACATATGTCAATGAGTATGACTTAATGCCTAAGGATGGAACAAATACATAAATCAGAATGAAATTTTAATTTAATTTTAATATACTCCTTTGAATCCAAAAGAGCTAAGGGATATCTGTCTGAATTATTCCCAATAATTAATTAGATCATATTGGGAATTTAAGCCTTTGGGGTATCTGGTTTCCAGCTGGAAAATCCAGAACATTTCTCGTTTTTCTAACAGTTTTTCTTTGTCACCCCCCCTCTGGGGGGTAATCACTTGTTCAATGGCCTTCCATCTTAGTGAAGCAATACTATTGCGATGTTTTGTGACAAAGTGCTGCACAATTGGAGTGGTTGCTTTACCCACTTTGATGGTACTAAAATGTTCCCGCATACGGGATCTTACGTCTCTAGTCGTAAGTCCTATATATTGGACCTGACATTGTGTACACTCCAACATATAAATGACATTGCTAGATGAACAGTTAAGACATCTTTCAATGTCATATGTTTTGCCTGTGACTGTAGAGGAAAAGGTAGTTGTTATATCCATATAATCACATGGTTTACACCTGGTGTGTCCACATCTAAACATGCCCCTATGTTGTAGCCATGAACTAGTTGGTTGTTTAGTGGGTTTTAGTTTGGAAGGGGAGAGTATGTTGCCAAGTGTACAGGCCCTTCTGTATGAGCATCTCAGACCATTATCAACAGTGTCAATTAATTTATCATCCGCCCTTAACATGCCATAATGTTTCCGAACTATACCACAAATTTGTTGGTATTGAGCACTAAATGTGGTAACAAATGTGACTCCCTTATGTTCGGATGAGGCGATATTACCACTTTTAGGGGTGAGCAAAGATCTTCTATCTAGGTGTTTAACCTCATTTATAGCCTTGGTTATGTCTGAATTTTTGTAGCCCCTCTCTTTGAGGCGACTCACTAGATCTTCCGACTGTTTTTCATATGTTTGTGGATCAGAACAGTTTCGTTTAAGTCTAATCAGCTGTCCCTTTGCTATCGCATAAGGGACATGCTTAGGATGGCAGCTCCGGCCATGTAACAAAGTATTGCCCGAGATCGGTTTCCTGTAACTACTAGTTACAATCCTGCCATCAGACATGCCCCTCATCGTGATATCAAGGAAGTTTATTTCATAGGGTTCTATCTCAAAAGTGAACCCAAGATTGAGATCATTATCATTGATCCAAGTCATAAACTCAGTGATGCTGCACCTGTCCCCTTTCCAAATAAATAGAAGGTCATCAATGAAACGCTTATAAAAAGCAATTTCATTGATGTATGGGTTGATTTTTCTGGATACGGTAAGCAGAACAGTGCACCCTCACATGTCGCCACTGCAAGCGAGCAATTACATTTGACCATGCCACTCGCACTCCTGGGAAACGTGCTTTCAACCACCTCACATTCGACTGAATGATAGCCACCAATTCCAACACAGGCAAACTCCCCACATCATTGCCCCCCAGATGCAGCACTATCAAGGAAGGCCGCCCCCAGCGAAGGAAGGCCTCCTCCAAACAAGCCGGCAAGTCACTCCACAACATTCCCCTTCTCAAAGCGTGAATGGCCGCCCAGTGGACGTACGAGTGGCTGACTATCCACGCTCTACAAGGAGGGGTTCTTAAACCTAAAATAAACGAGAACCAGCATTACTAAAACGCCTCACTCACTCAAACCCTATACTATCTATACGTTACCCTTAAGGGGTCTAATGTATAACCTATATATTTTTGAACTCCACCTCCCCAACCTCTTAATCTCCCATTCCAATGCCCTAGCAGCAGCCGTGCTGGTGGCTGCACTGATGCGGAAAGAGTGGGGAGCAATGACTCCGGGGTCTAGGCCGACCCGCTTAGCTGCTTCATCCAACACCCGCCTAAACTGAAATCTGGACAAGCTAGACCCATCCGCATGAATGAAAAATTTGCTGGGGGTTCGCCGGTCTCCTAGCCGAAAACTCGGAAGAGAGCCGGACGGGGCAACACTCTAAATAATCCTGCTGCTGTATGGCCAACCACACGCCTTTCCTTTCCTGATCAGTCTTTGATCTGGGGATAAACAACAATAGCGCCTGCATGTCAAACCTGACGTGCTGCACTTGGATACCACTACCCGTTGACGACCTGGTTGGGCTAACTAGCTCACCTATCCTCAAGGCCCCAAAGAAAGCAACCGCGAACGCCGCCCTGAACAGACCTACCTCATACTCATCTGCACATACCTCCGGAAGCACTGCCAAGAGCGCCCCCAGGCGCTGTACCGTAATGGGCTCATGCCTATCTGCTGACTTCGCCTCAATCCTACCCCAACCTTTCATTACCTGCCTAACCAGGAAGGTACTCGTCCCATCCGGGAGACCCTTCCATTTAGCAAAGAAGGACAAGGCTGCCAGCCTCCCCTGCATCGACCCTTTCTTGAAGCCAGCCTCCTTCAAGCTCACCATCCATTCAAGCAACAAAGTCGGTGATCCGGATTCCACCGGAACACCCTTACCCCTGAGGAAGACTTCCCATTCTGCCCAGTACTTGGGGTAGGCTCTCCAGGTAGCAGGCGCCAGCGACGCCTGAACCATCAAAGTCAGCACGTCCCCCCTTCCGCCACCTGCCAAAGAAAGGAAGGACAAGGAGTACCAACCTTCGCCGCCCCTGGCGCCAATTTCCTAAATGCCTCCCATTGGCCCCATGACAGCGCATCTGCCAATACGTTATTGACCCCGGCCACTGGCCGTGCCGTAAAGTCAATGTTGTGCCGCAGGCATCGCAAAACTAACCATCAAAGGTACCGTACTACGATAGGGGAAGAGGATGAAAGATTGTTGATCGCAAACACGACGCTCATATTGTCGCACCAGAATATCACATTCCTATTAGCCAACTGCTGCCCCCATAACTCAATGGCCATGACAATGGGGAACAACTCCAGGAGTGTAAGATTCCTGGTCCATATCCTCTCGACCCAGGCCCGAGGCCACTCCTCGGCGCTCCAAGCGCCGCTGAAGTAAGCCCCGTAACCCAATGCCCCTGCCGCATCTGTGAACAGATGCAGAGCCTGACTAGAGGTCCTCTCCTGTCTCCACAACAGGACCCCGTTGAAATCCTCCAGGAACAACTCCCAGACTTTCAGGTCCTCCTTCATATCTGGGGACACCAGCACGAATTGCGACCCCTGCTGCAACCTCCTATTGAACACCCTGCCCATTGGGATCACCTTGCAAGCGAAATTCAGCAGGCCCAGTAACGACTGTAACTCCCGTATCGAGAGTCGATCAGCCGCCGCAGCCGAAGAAACCGCACTACCTTATCCTCTGGCAACCTGCACCGCCGCTCTAGGGTATCAATCTCGATACCCAGAAATGTCAGGCGAGTGCATGGCCCCTGGGTCTTGTCTTCTGCCAATGGTACCCCGAAATGCGTGAATAATGCCCTCATTACTGACATAAGCCGCGCACATTCTGCCGACCTGGCTCTGCCGATCAGCAGAAAGTCATCCAAGTAATGGGCTATAAGCCCACCCCGTGCCTCCGAAAAAACAGCCCAGTGCAGGAATGTACTGAACATCTCAAAGAACGCACATGAGACCGAGCAACCCATTGGGAGACAACGATCTACAAAATATGCCCCCTCGAACCAGCACCCCATCAACCGAAAGGATGCCGGGTGTATTGGCAACAAGCGGAAAGCTGACTCAATGTCAAGCTTCGCCAAGAGGGCCCCAACCCCAGCCTGCTGCACCAAAACCATAGCTTGGTCAAACGACTGATAGAAAATGGAACTAACCTCCGGGTTGATAGCGTCATTAACCGAATTACCTTTCGGATATGATAAGCGCTGGATCAACCAGAATTTTCCCGCTTCCTTCTTTGGCACGACCCCCAGCAGGGAAACCACTAGTCCCTCAATGGGGGGCTCCGGGAAGGGGCCAGCCATGTGCCCCAACCTCAGTTCTTTGCCCAACTTTTCCCTCACAACATCGGGGTATTCATACGCCGACTTGAGGTTCCGCTTCCATCGTGCCCCGATCACCGGTCCCACTACCGGAATGAGGAAACCCTCATGAAGCCCGGACAGGAGAAGCTCCCCTGCGCGCCTGTCCGGGTAGACCCTGAGCTAGGGCTCAGAGCCAGTATCGCTAGATGACCCACCCACACCCTTCCCCAGCTCCCCGCCCAATGTAATCTCACCTGCTCCTGGTGCTGTAGGGGGAAGTGCCTCCTGGCCTGCTCCTGTCCTCTGAGCTGACGCTTGCCCAGCCTCCTGGCTTGCTGCCACCACTGCATCACCGCTCACCTGTGGAGAAAAAACAGAGCCGGGAGTACCGGGAATCGCAGGACAGGCGCCACCCCTCCCCGCTGGGCTAGCCTGCTGCCCACCCCCTTGGGCCACAACACCCGACTGCCTCCCCCTGCTACCCCCTTCACTCCAACGTGCAAGCGCTGTCCCTTGGCCACCCGCCCCCCCATGACTTATACCAGCATGACCGGGCTCCAAACCCCCTGCGCCAACCGGTGCTGGGTGCTGATGATGCCCCGCTCCAGTGGACGACGGTTGCGCCCCTTGAGCCAACATCGAGGCCAACCTAAAAATTTCCCCAATAACATCCTGTTGCCCTCTCCCCAGAGGTTCATGCCCACTACTGACCATATTCCCTCCCCAGGCTGGCCGAATCTCATGCCCGGTATAACCCTGCACGCATGCAGTTGCTGCGACCGGCCCACCGCCCCTACCCCATTACTAAAATGCCTCACTCACTCAAACCCTATACTATCTATACGTTACCCTTAAGGGGTCTAATGTATAACCTATATATTTTTGAACTCCACCTCCCCAACCTCTTAATCTCCCATTCCAATGCCCCAGCAGCAGCCGCGCTGGTGGCTGCACCGATGCGGAAAGAGTGGGGAGCAATGACTCCGGGGTCTAGGCCGACCCGCTTAGCTGCTTCCTCCAACACCCGCCTAAACTGAAATCTGGACAAGCTAGACCCATCCGCATGAATGAAAAATTGCCCAGGGTTCGCCGGTCTCCTAGCCGAAAACTCGGAAGAGAGCCGGACGGGGCAACACTCTAAATAATCCTGCTGCTGTATGGCCAACCACACGCCTTTCCTTTCCTGATCAGTCTTTGATCTGGGGATAAACAACATTAGCGCCTGCATGTCAAACCTGACGTGCTGCACTTGGATACCACTACCCGTTGATGACCTGGTTGGGCTAACTAGCTCACTTATCCTCAAGGCCCCAAAGAAAGCAACCGCGAACGCCGCCCTGAACAGACCTACCTCATACTCATCTGCACATACCTCCGGAAGCACTGCCAAGAGCGCCCCCAGCCGCTGTACCGTAATGGGCTCATGCCTATCTGCTGACTTCGCCTCAATCCTACCCCAACCTTTCATTACCTGCCTAACCAGGAAGGTACTCGTCCCATCCGGGAGACCCTTCCACTTAGCAAAGAAGGACAAGGCTGCCAGCCTCCCCTGCATCGACCCTTTCTTGAAGCCAGCCTCCTTCAAGCTCACCATCCATTCAAGCAACAAAGTCGGTGATCCGGATTCCACCGGAACACTCTTACCCCTGAGGAACTCTTCCCATTCTGCCCAGTACTTGGGGTAGGCTCTCCAGGTAGCAGGCGCCAGCGACGCCTGAACCATCGAAGTCAGCACGTCCCCCCTTCCGCCACCTGCCAAAGAAAGGAAGGACAAGGAGTACCAACCTTCGCCGCCCCTGGCGCCAATTTCCTAAATGCCTCCCATTGGCGCATCTGCCAATACGTTATTGACCCCGGCCACATGCCGTGCCGTAAAGTCAATGTTGTGCCGCAGGCATCGCAAAACTAACCATCAAAGGTACCGTACTACGATAGGGGAAGAGGATGAAAGATTGTTGATCGCAAACACGACGCTCATATTGTCGCACCAGAATATCACATTCCTATTAGCCAACTGCTGCCCCATAACTCAATGGCCATGACAATGGGGAACAACTCCAGGAGTGTAAGATTCCTGGTCCATATCCTCTCGACCCAGGCCCGAGGCCACTCCTCAGCGCTCCAAGCGCCGCTGAAGTAAGCCCCGTAACCCAATGCCCCTGCCGCATCTGTGAACAGGTGCAGAGCCTGACTAGAGGTCCTCTCCTGTCTCCACAACAGGACCCCGTTGAAATCCTCCAGGAACAACTCCCAGACTTTCAGGTCCTCCTTCATATCTGGGGACACCCCGCACGACTTGCGACCCCTGCTGCAACCTCCTATTGAACACCCTGCCCATTGGGATCACCTTGCAAGCAAAATTCAGCAGACCCAGTAACGACTGTAACTCCCGTATCGAGAGTCGATCAGCCGCCGCAGCCGAAGAAACCGCACTACCTTATCCTCTGGCAACCTGCACCACCGCTCTAGGGTATCAATCTCGATACCCAGAAATGTCAGGCGAGTGCATGGCCCCTGGGTCTTGTCTTCTGCCAATGGTACCCCGAAATGCGTGAATAACGCCCTCATTACTGACATAAGCCGCGCACATTCTGCCGACCTGGCTCTGCCGATCAGCAGAAAGTCATCCAAGTAATGGGCTATAAGCCCACCCCGTGCCTCCGAAAAAAAAGCCCAGTGCAGGAATGTACTGAACATCTCAAAGAACGCACATGAGACCGAGCAACCCATTGGGAGACAATGATCTACAAAATATGCCCCCTCGAACCAGCACCCCATCAACCGAAAGGATGCCGGGTGTATTGGCAACAAGCGGAAAGCTGACTCAATGTCAAGCTTCGCCAAGAGGGCCCCAACCCCAGCCTGCTGCACCAAAACCATAGCTTGGTCAAACGGCTGATAGAAAATGGAGCTAACCTCCGGGTTGATAGCGTCATTAACCGAATTACCTTTCGGATATGATAAGTGCTGGATCAACCGGAATTTTCCCGCTTCCTTCTTTGGCACGACCCCCAGCGGGGAAACCACTAGTCCCTCAATGGGGGGCTCCGGGAAGGGGCCAGCCATGTGCCCCAACCTCAGTTCTTTGCCCAACTTTTTCCTCACAACATCGGGGTATTCATACGCCGACTTGAGGTTCCGCTTCCATCGTGCCCCGATCACCGGTCCCACTACCGGAATGAGGAAACCCTCACGAAGCCCGGCCAGGGCTCAAGGGCGTCCAGCCTCAGTGGCGTTAGGGCCCTTTGCCCCAGCGGCCCCTCTGCCAGCACCTCGGTCCCCCATCTCTTTCCATCTCCCACATTCAGACCCCGGGTGGCCCGCCCCGCAGTACAGGCAAGAGTGTCGAAAGGAGCAGTTTGCTCCCCGATCACACTTCCCATCATTGAACTTCCAACATTCCCGGCCTTTCCTCTTGACTCCCCCTAGCTGCCTGCTCCCCCCAACCCTTACACCTGAAGGGGGGGAAGGGGAGAGTTCTGAACAAATGTACAGCCGTAGTACCAAAGGTCAGCAGAGGGTTCCCCACCATCTTTCTCCTATAGTCCGCGTCGTAAGACCTCCACACCCCTTCCTTATAAGTTTTGTGAACAAGCTCAATCGTCTCCATGTATTTTAGCACGTCGACCATCAACTCTGGCTTCGACTCCACCAGACAGGATGCCAGTACCCTAAAGCACGTGCGCCACTCGTCAATCGTGTCGGGCCTCTTCACCTTTTTTGGGCCCGAGCCATCCTCACTTCGCTCCTTGGCCTTATGGGCCTCGAGCGACAAATCAAAAATGTGCACATATTTGCCCTCCCTGATTTTTTTAATCACTTTTGCCTTAAGGTGCGAATGCAATGAGTGCACATTGCAGGGGTATGCATCCCCTGCAGCGCCACTTTTCTGTCTGCCAACGCCAAGCTCACAGCCCCTGACCCTACCTGCTGACTAGCTACTGCATCCTGACCAGGAACCCCTGCCTGCGCTCCCCCACCCGGAGCTAGCCTCAATTCCTGCCTCTGCTGCCCAGCTACCAATCTACGTAGGTACTTCAACACACATTTTTGAGGTTTAGATACTGGCCCTAAGGAGTTGTCACTCTCAGAGCCAGTATCGCTAGATGACCCACCCACACCCTCCCCCAGCTCCCCGCCCAATGTAATCTCACCTGCTCCTGGTGCTGTAGGGGGAAGTGCCTCCTGGCCTGCTCCGGTCCTCTGAGCTGACGCTTGCCCAGCCTCCTGGCTTGCTGCCACCACTGCATCACCGCTCACCTGTGGAGAAAAAACAGAGCCGGGAGTACCGGGAATCGCAGGACAGGCGCCACCCCCACCCCGCTGGGCTAGCCTGCTGCCCACCCCCTTGGGCCACAACACTCGACTGCCTCCCCCTGCTACCCCCTTCACTCCAACGTGCAAGCGCTGGCCCTTGGCCACCCGCCCCCCCATAACTTATACCAGCATGACCGGGCTCCAAACCCCCTGCGCCAACCGGTGCTGGGTGCTGATGATGCCCCGCTCCAGTGGACGACGGTTGCGCCCCTTGAGCCAACATCGAGGCCAACCTAAAAATTTCCCCAATAACATCCTGTTGCCCTCTCCCCAGAGGTTCATGCCCACTACTGACCATATTCCCTCCCCCAGCTGGCCGAATCTCATGCCCGGTATAACCCTGCACGCTTGCAGCTGCTGCGACCGGCCCACCGCCCCTACCCCATTGCCTGGTACCATCAGGCCCCCCAGGGGCCAAACCCCCACGGCCAACATAAACCCCAACATGCGACTGCATCTGCCAGGTGCCTGCCCCCCTTTGCCTGCCTCCATGTGCCCCCACATGCGTCTCAAGTTGCCAGGTGCCTGCCCCCAGATGCCTGCCTTCCGCCTCCGCCTGCCCGGTGCCGCCTCTCCCGGATCCCCGGACCCCCGACTCACCTCTGCTGCTGCCATGCCCGAACCGGAGACCCGACTGCTCCGGACCGCACCCGAAACCGGAAGTGATGTCATACTCACGGCGCCCGGAAGTGACGTCACGACCGCGACTACCAGAAGTGCCCCACACCAACTGGAAGACATTGACTGAAGAGGACGCACCGCTCGCCGCTCCCGAGAGGACCACACCGTCTGCCGCTGGTACACCCGCCGGACCCCCATGGACGACGCTGGATTGCCAGCTACCCGCCGCGATGCTCAAACTCGCTCCCGTCGAGAGGGCCTGGATCAAGGCCGCAACCGCCGCCCGTGCTGCTTCCGGAACAGGTAAGTCAGCTAAGTACCCGACCCCGGAGGAGGCCGCAGGACCACCGGAATCACCAATGCCATAGGGGGCACCATGTGGGCAGCGATCCGCGCCATCCAAAGCCACGGAAGGAGGGGAGGGATCCACTAGGCCACCAGGCGGATCCATGCGGTGCAGGCCCGAAGGCCTGCCGCTCAATCCCAGACCCTCCTGTTCCCGGGCCACAGACGCTCCTGCAAGCCCCAAAACGGGCCCGCCTGTCCGCCCGCGACCATGGGGAAGCTGCCCACGCTCCGCCACATCCTGCTCCCGGGCCCCGGCACACCCGCAGGCCCCAAACTAGGCCCGCCGGCCCGCCCGCAACCCTGGGTATCCTGCCCGACCCTAAATACCTCCGGGAGGCCGATCGAGCCATCCGGGGCCCCTTCCTCCTCCACGTTGTCCCCAACACCCCCAGAACCTAACCCCGAATCTGAGGGACCCTCACCTTGGGACATGGGGAAAAGGAGGGGGGAAGATGAAACGCCGGAAGGCTCCCCCAACCCCCGGGAAGGAGTGAGGCCTACCCCCTGAGAAAGACTGAGGCCTACCTCCCCTGCACCCAAACTAACACCTCTCCCCCTAACAGATACTCGCCGTGACACAGGCGAAGACTCCCTCAACCGCTTCGGAGGAACCGACTGACGCCTAGGCCGCACCATCACGACAGAAAAAACCTTTCTCCAGCAGTTGCAGACAAGAAAGAGGAAGTATTCCAGCATCCATGAACTTTTATAGCAGTTGCAACACATATTGCAACAAATGTTGCAAACTCACACACTGCACAGCTTCACATTTCAGTCAGGTAGCATAACACCCTTAAGACGTTACATGCACAAATATGCCTATGTCCTATGTTAATTTAATAAAGTCCTTTTCAAATGTACAATGTGCTTGTAAAAAAGATTTGAGAATGGATATTGCACATCAAAACATAATTACCATCGTCATCTCTTGAAATAAGGAAGCTTTTATTTTAATCTGATGATATGCATTTTGCACCACTACAAATAATGATTAAAGGGATAGCGAACAGTAAAAAATAGTAAAGCATATGTTAAATCAAATTAGACATAAAAAGAAACAGTATAGCCATTGCCTGCATCTAGATAAGGAAGTGGACATTATAGAACTTAAGTTCTACTGTCACATGTTTCTTTTGCAGCAAATGTCCCCTACTGAGCATTTTATATATATATATATATATATATATATATATATATATATAATTAAAAAAATTACAATATCAGGAATTCCTTAAATTATAGATGGTTATAAAATTATGTAATTCAACTTATAGATCTAAAGTGATATTTGCATTCCACTTTGTAATACCAGCACAAACAAATGTTCACTGGTATTACACGTTAGGTGCACAGAAGCATTGAACTCATGAGAGCACGCTTCTATAGGCTCCAATGGGAGCCTCGTTCTGATGCCTTCATTTACGGCTCAGAACCTAAGTGCAGCAAAGGGGGTAAGTCGCGCAGCGATGGGCAGCCAATATAAATATATATGTATATATATATATATATATATATATATATATATATACACACATTAAAGGGACAGTCTAGTCCAAAAAAAACTTTCGTGATTCAGATAGGGCATGCAATTTTAAACAATTTTCCAATTTACTTTTATCACCAATTTTTCTGTGTTCTCTTGGTATTCTTAGCTGAAAGCTTAACCTAGGAGGTTCATATGCTAATTTCTTAGACATAGAAGGCCGCCTCTTAAGAATGCATTTTAACAGTTTTTCACCACTAGAGGGTGTTAGTTCATGTTTTTCATATAGATAACACTGTGCTTGTGCACGTGAAGTTACCTGGGACCCATCACTGATTGGCTAAACTGCAAGTCTGTCAAAAGCACTGAAATAATGGGGCAGTCTGCAGAGGCTTAGATACAAGATAATCACAGAGGTAAAAAATATATAAATATAACTGTGTTGGTTATGCAAAACTAGGGAATGGGTAAAAAAGGGATTATCTATCTTTTAAAACAATAACAATTCTGGTGTAGACTGTCCCTTTAACACATAAATATATATTTATATAAGCATATACATATATATTTACAGGGAACAAACAGTTACCATAGAACGCAATGTAAAGGCACTTTTCAGTGCTGATTTTTTTCAAACATCCCACACCCGCCAACTTTAGCCCCCAAAAACATCCTTGAGCAGTTTTTTTTTTTTTTTAATAAAGAATGCTACTATATTTTTATTTTTAAAAAAAAAGCACTACACAGTGTATTTTGGGGGCAATTGTGGCACATTTAAAAAATTAACCTCTGGTTAATTTTTTGAGCGCTATTTGCTATTGCGGTAACAATAACCAGCCACTTATAACGGCTTGTTATTTATCACACACCTGCAAATGGGCTAATTTGCCTGTTTGTGGGCGTGTGATACATTATCAATCCACTTCTAATATAGCCCAAAGTATTTTCGCATACTTGCAGCTAAAGAGTTATTGTACCCAAATAGTTAAGAAAGCGCTAGTAAATTGGAATCTTGGAATTTTGGAGAAGGCATTAATACTTTTTGAAAATAGGAACATTTATATTTCATTTTTGTATAAGATGGTATTAGAACAAGAAGGGAATAGAGCATTTCTAGAGATTACGCAAAAGTGGCTGAAAGAAAGAGAGATAAAGATAGAGGGAAATTATGTGAGATGATGATTTAATGGAGGGGAAAGAGCTATACTATTATCTTCATTAAGAGAATTTCAAATTTGCATATTTTATCACACATATCATTTAAATATTATGGCTAGAATTATTAGAGCAGCAGACAATACGTGTTGGAAATGTAAATTTCATCATGCAAAACTGCGTCATTGTATTTGGTCATTCCCTAATCTCTAAAAATTCTGGCATCAATAAAATTGTTATTGTTTAAAAAGATAGAAAACGCCTTTATTACCCATTCCCCAGCTTTGCACAACCAACATTGATATATTAATATACTTTATAACATTTAAACCTCTAAATTTCTGCCAGTTTCTAAGCCACTATAGACAGCCTCTTATCACATTCTTTTTTAAATTGCTTTTCACAACAGGTGGCCGCTAGTTCATGTGGGCCATATTAGATAACATTGTGCTCACACCCGAGGAGTTATTTAAGAGTTAGCACAACACAGTACTAAATTATCAATAGATAATAAAAAAAAAGTAATGTGATCAGGGGGCTGTCAGAAGATGCTTAGATACAAGGTAATCACAGAGGTTAAAAGTGTATTAATATAACTGTTGGATTTGCAAAACTGGGGAATGGGTAATAAAGGGATTATCTATCTTTTAAGACAATAACAATTATATTGTAGACTGTCCCTTTAATCATTGGCTAAAATGTAAAAGTGGCTTTAGAAGAAATAATTTTTGGGGAACTGAGAAAACCAATTTCTAAAGCTTAATTACAGGAAACTAAATAATACAAATATACTGAAAAGGGTTTCATAGTACAGCTAATTTTACATTTTCTATTACAATCTCAAACTGTTCAATGTCCATTTAACTGAAGCTTTTTCTTTGTGTTTAGCTACTGACTAATATAGTTGTTGCTCTTAAAACCATCAAGAGTAGTGAGAACCAGGCTACACTTTAGTACCAAGTACAGAGATTTATGCATCAGTTAGTTTGGCATGGAACAATGTGTTTGCATGACCTCAGCAGAGACTGTGGGCATTGCTCTTGCCAAGCGATAAGCCTCTTAACTAAAAGAATAAATGTATTGTGTGAACCTGTCAAATAATTTCAGAATTAATAAGGTTTATATTTTGATAACACACAGGAGCTCCTTTATGAATGTACTGTAATTTGTTTTGTAGCTCCAAGCCTTATATATCTTATGTTCACTGTAGCCCAGAAACAAAAAAGAAGCTAAATAATCTGGGCTGATGGTGAAGAGGTAGAGGGGGTTGGGAACAGGAGTTTCAAAATGGAAGACTTTAGAGAGATCAGGTGCCAGAACTTCAAGGGACATGAAACCAAAAAAAATTTCTTTCATTATCAGACAGAGCATACAATTTAAAATAACTTTCTTTGCTCAGTTCCTCCGCCTGCCATATTGCCTTTTTGATTGACACTTCATGAGAATTCAAATAGCCAATCATTGTTTCCCCCCTTTCCTGAAACGTCATGTGTTTCTTCTGTGCATGCGCTATACAAAATTATTGATATTGAGTCTAGGTGGCCCATTTATCAAGCTCTGAACGGAGCTTGTGGGCCCGTGCTTATGGCGAGTCTTCAGACTCGCCAGAAACACCAGTTATGAAGCAGCGGTCTAAAGACCGCTGCTCCATAACGCTGTCCACCTGCTCTGATGAGGTGGACAGGAATCGCCGGAAATCAACCCGATCGAGTACGATTGGGTTAATTGACACCACCCTGCTGGCGGCCGATTGGCCGTGAGTCAGCAGGGTGTATTGTTGCACCAGCAGCTCTTGTGAGCTGCTGGTGCAATGCTGAATACGGAGAGCGTATTGCTCTCCACATTCAGCGAGGTCTTGCGGACCTGATCCGCACTGTCGGATCAGGTCCGCAAGACCTTTAATAAATAGGCCCCTTAATGCGCGTCCAAGCCACATGCATGCTCTATAGCCCTCAGATTGGAAATAGATTGTATCCAAGAAAGTAACAATGCTAGAATGTTTGTAATAGAAGATGAAATTAAGTCTGCTGCAGCTCTTTCTGATCGTATAGTATTCAATGAATGCTACGTTTCAATGACCAGAGAGCGGAGATTAGCGCAGCTCCACTGTTAATAGGGAGAGGGCTTGAGAGATACGTATAGAGCGGGTGGGACCGCTCTATACGTCACATTTTGCTGAACTAGGAAGTAGCGTCTGGGAGGAGTTGGAATGCAAACGGCATAACATTTATATTATATATATTTCCAAAATCGTACTCTGATTATTAAAAAGTACATAGCGGTTACACTAAGAAGCACTACAGAAATGCTTATGAGTTTTCAATACATCGTAAGTTTACATTCACTTAAAGTACTTTAATTATTATCAATGTGTCATTTTCAACAACGTTATGTAGAAAATGTATCATTTCTAATATTTTTTTTAAAATTCTTCACTTTAATGTGTTGAACTTTTGAAAAAAAGAAAAAGTGCCTTATACAAGTTTGGTCTACTCTAGATAAAACATTATCCTTGCTCATGGGAATTAAATGGACACTTAATGATTGATATTTGTGCAATGTATATACTGCTTTGCACTTTCACCCCCAGCTGTGAACAATGGGCCTTTTCTGTACCCGGTTTGATGTATCCCCTGTGTGATATTGATAACAGTAGAGCTTGCTTAGGCCGGACACTTGAGCCCCATTGTTTTAAGTCAATGTGTAAGTCAAGGTGGCACAGCTTCTTATAGATATGATAGTATGAAAAATCTGAGCTGTCATAGCCGGTGAGTTGGTGAAATAGGTGTCCCCATAGACTATATAAAGGGCGGCGCACAGTCAAAAGTATTTCCAGAGACCTACTAATGCAACAATGAAAAGGAAAGTAAACCCTTTGAGACTGTAATATAAAGTGCAATGTAAAACAACTTTGCAGTATACTTGCATTGTTTATTTTGCCCCCATTTCTTGTACTTCAACACTGAACAGAGTGGATTTCTCAATTCTCAAAATGGAAATAGCACATTGCCGGCTTCACATGCCTAACAGTGCCACATGCCTGTACCTAATTTACAGTGGCAAACCCTGTGATCTGCAGACTAAAATCCAGATTGACTCTTTCAAAAATGCTGGGTGAAGTTTGACCATTGAAAAACAATTGCAGCAAAACAATGTGTTTAATCTGTTCTAATAATGTTTAGACTCTGCTGATATGTTAATCTATTGGAAGACTCCAGAAAAATATTACAAGATGCTATTCCTTGAAGTATTTACTGCCCCTCCTAGAGGCCTATGGTTGAGGAGAACATGTGAGGGGTTTAAAAACATGTTTAGAAAATGTCAGGTGAATAAAAAAAATAGAATTAAAGGGACAGTCTACATGTTGCCTTCCTCACAGGACACCTTGGCAATACAATGTAGTATATAAATTATATAAAAATCAATCTTTACTGTCCCTTTAAAACATTGTTCACTGGTGAAAAAAAAAACATAAGATCCTACAAAAATATAAATCTTACTGGGGTCAGAAAAGATACAAATCTCACAGGGTCCTGAATTTTAAGACTATCTTAGAAACACAGCTTGTCAGCCTAAGAACAAATTTGCATGTTATTTAATGATTATCCTATTAAACCGAGGGAGATGAAAGGCTGTCTGACCCTGGAGACATTCCCATGATAAGAACTTATATCATATAATCATTACAGGCCGGAGGGTGGGTGACTAGAAAAATAACAAACAGGCACCCTCGGAGGTCTGACCAGTATTTACTTTTACTGACCAAAGGGTAGTTGGTATTTTTTTTCTTTCCCATACCTCAAATTCTTGTGTGATTCACAAGAAGTAGCCAGGAATGGAAGTGTCTTATCTTCCACATTTCAAACATTTACTTGAAAGATTCAGTGGAAATTTTCTCAATCTTCACATTGATAACATAGAAACCCAGCCGCCTGCTGTGGGAGTCATACCTCAGGAATGTGATGTGTATGGAGGAGAATCAATCTGTTACATTGTTCTCTGACAGCAACGCAGCAACTGATCAATTGCTGTTGATATCAATTTAGAACAATTTTTTTTTACACTACATTTATGGAAAATGTCTGTCAGGATAAATATACATCCAGCTCAAAGGAGACACTGAAAAATCTACAGCATTAAAAACATAACATGTCAGTAGATCAATCAATCATCTATCATGATTAAATATACCGACTGTAATTGGTGTGCATCTGTTCACTTCAAGGACTGTACATTTGTATACTAAATAGGCCCCATTAGATAAATCAATCAATGAATTAATTCACTGCTCCATTCATTCATCATTTTTGGACTTGATGACATCCAGTTTTTCACTGTGGGAACTAATTTCTACAAATACGAGGCCTGGGGACTTTTAAGATATTGATTATAGGGGATTTAAAAGATTTTGTCTAAAATATGTTGTTGTTTTCTATTCTCGAGAGAGGAGAAAAACAAGAGTATAATTTTACTGGATTACCTAATTACCTTATATTGATCAGGTTAGTTGATATGGGCCAGCAAATGTTAAAGGGACACTGAACCCAAATTTTTTCTTTTGTGATTCAGATAGAGCATGCAATTTTAAACAACTTTCTAATTTACTCCTATTATCAAATTTTCTTAAAATTCTCTTGGTATCTTTATTTGAAAAGCAAGAATGTAAGTTTAGATGCCGGCCCATTTTTGGTGAACAACCTGGGTTGTTCTTGCTGATAGGTGGATTAATTTAGCCGACCAATAAACAATTGCTGATAGTAATTGATAATAGGAGTAAATTAGAAAGTTGCTTAAAATTGCATGCTCTCTCTGAATCATGAAAGAAAAAATGTGGGTTCAGTGTCCCTTTAAATTTACCTTAAAGCCATTCATTTGTGGAGACTAAAACCTTACTATTATTTCTATCAGTATTTAAAGAACTATTGTAATTAAACAAATGCATCTGCATATTATTCCTAGGCTAATATTTGCTCTAACTATTTCATTATATTTAGCATTATATTTAGATAGCTAAGCCACGGGTATACAGTCTAAGAGTTTGTTACAAATGTATTTGCTTGATAGCAGCCTACGATGATTTAAAGGGACAGTAAAGACAAAATTTAACTTTCATGATTCAGATAGGGCATGCAATTTTAAACAACTTTCCAATTTACTTATTTTGTCAAATTTGCTTTGTTCGCTTGGTGTCTTTTATTGAAGAGTAAAACTGGGTAGACTCATAAGAGCTCAGGAGTGTCTTAAGCATTATTTGTAGCTTTGTT
The DNA here is from genome assembly GCF_027579735.1 of Bombina bombina. Taxonomy (NCBI): domain Eukaryota; kingdom Metazoa; phylum Chordata; class Amphibia; order Anura; family Bombinatoridae; genus Bombina; species Bombina bombina. The sequence goes on from NC_069499.1 coordinate 943,011,642, forward strand.
TTAAAATGTTGCACTATCCCCATAGAGTACTAGACACGTGCCCACTCCTGAGCTTTTACGAGCCTACCTAGTTTTACTCTTCAATAAAATATACCAAGAGAACAAAGCAAATTTGATTAAAAAAATAGTAAATTGGAAAGTTGTTCAAAATTGCATGCTCTATCCAAATCATTAAAGTTAATTACTGTCCTTTTAAGATTTCAGTAGCAAGTTGATATGTCAGACGGGGGCTCTGTAGCACTTTAGATAGAAATCATTAAAACTCATTAAAGCTAACCCACTACAAAAGAAGCTAGAAGCCCAGGATTCCATAACTCAGAGGATAAACAATAATAGAAATGTTAAATGCTGTGCTGGATCTTAACTATTTGATATTTAAATTCATCCCTATCTAGCACACAGATCGAGCTGGTTGGTGGAACTGGATTATTTATTGATGAGGACACCTCTCATTAAAAACTTGCTCTCATGTTGTTGTGGTTTTATTTGGGCAATTGAAATTTTGACGTACACATTTTGTCTAGTTTTTTTTAGTTGTTTTCTCTCAGATATTTGCAGCTTAATCTAAAATAAGACTTTAAGATGACTAGGGGACAGTCAACTCAAAGTGGGTTCTAACTCAAACATATAGACTTTCAAACGATTATTAGTTTCCAATGTAGCCCAATTTTCCACAATATTTCGTTAACATGTAAAAAGACTTACTATTTTTGGCTGTGCTGTTAAATATTGTCCACTTGCCCCCTCCCCTATTTCGTCACCAGTCTGTGCTCGCATTAACTTTTCTATTCTACATGCTCCCGGTGTTTGCGCATGCGCAATGCGACGATTTTCGCCAAGAGGGTACAAGCTGTGTACTGAGTGGTTACTTTCAGTTCCGGATTCAAAAGTACCCCCTTGACAAAAATTGGTGCATTGCGCATGCGCAAACGCCAGTAGCGTGTAGAATAGAATAGTTAATGCGAGCAAAGACTGGTGACGAAATAGGGGAGGGGGCAGGCAGACATTTTTGAACAGCACAGCTGAAAATAGTAAATCTTTTTACATGCTAACGAAATATTATGGAAAATTGGGCAACATTGGAAAATAATAATCGTTTGAAAGTCTATATGCATGATTTAGAACCCATTTTGGGTTGACAATCCCTTTAATTCTGTTTTTTTATTCAAGTGTACTCACTTTTGTTGCCAACGGTTTAGACATTAATGACTGAGTTTTTTTGAGGGAACAGCAAATTTACACTGTTTTACACCCACTACTTTACATTGTAGCAAAGTGTCATTTCTTCAGTGTTGTCACATGAAAAGATATAATAAAATATTTACAAAAATGTGAGGGGTGTACTCACTTTTGTGAGATACAGTTACTGTATATACACACACATAAACACACATAAATACATCTGTACACATAAATAAATATATGTATATATCTATATGTATACATACAAACATAAAGGACCAGTTAATACAGTAGAGTAGCATAATCAACAAATGCAAGATAAAAAGACAATGCAATAGCACTTGGACTTCAAATGAGTAGTAGATTTTTTTATGACAAATTTCAAAGTTATGTCTATTTCCACTTCTCCTATATCATGTGACAGCCATCAGCCAATCACAAATGCACATACGTATATTCTGTGAATTCTTGCACATGCTCGGTAGCAGTTGATGTCTCAAAAAGTGTAAATATAAAAAGACTGTGCACATGTTGTTAATGGAAGTAAATTGGAAAGTTGTTTAAAATTGCTGCTCTATCTGAATCACGAAAGTTTAATTTTGGCTTGAGTGTCCCTTTAAAGCACCCTGCAGCCCTTTTTTTTCTATTATTATTATTATTGGTTATTTGTAGAGCGCCAACAGATTCAGCAGCGCTGGCAACAGGTTCCGCAGCTGAGACCTCATATCTTTGAGCCCTTATAATTTTTTAATGCAATTTTTTTAAATATTTTTTTATTAGATGGTGTTATGAGTGTAAGTGTACTTTTAAATGTACTTTTGATATATTTTGTCACACTATTGATTCAACAGTTAACTAGAGCTCTGCGATCACTCTATCCCTACGCTCATTACATTCGATTGCCCTCAAGCAATTGCGTTAACTTTCAACCTGTAATACGTGTGCTACATCTGACACTCACAAACAGCCGCAATAAACCAAATATCACATGCGCGCAACTGTTAGGGTGCCACTTGTAATCTGGCCCATCATTTTTAACTAATGTGTGTCGCTATAAACATTTTGAGGATTTTAGGAGTTTGTGTTTAAAATGACATTTTACTTAAAATTTGTATCTGTTGTACCTAAATAAGAACATTTTAAATTGTATTATAGTGGGTTTGTTTTATGAAAAATTCCTGATCCTTTGTTGGCTAATCCTACTTTGATTGGGAGTTGCCCCTCCCTATCATCCAGTGAGTAATGAATATCTAGATATCAGTTGTACACAAACATGTGCTTCCTGTTAGTTTTACTTTAAATAGCTTAACTCTTTTTCTCCTCTTTCATATACTTGATTTGGGATTAGTTCACATTCAGCCATTATTTGTGATATTACTGAAATGAGAGTACGGACGTGAAGTAGCAATGTACAGGGCTTTCTAGAGAGAGTGGCTACATCAGCAAATGCACCTTCCTGGAATTTTTGCTCCTTATATCCCAGCATACATAGCCACCCACTTGAGTGCCTTTTTATGCAAATAAGCCATCATTTTACACACGCTGCCACCGATAATATTTTGTTCAAGGCAGTTTATTTAGTTTTTAGTTTTTTCATTTATACATAAAATGCTAGAATATTATACAATATGATTTAAGGGACATAACAATGCAAAAAGAAAATGTACTTATATATATATATATATATATTTTTTTTTTTTTCATATAGGTTAGTGTTTATAGAAAGAGCATGCAATTTTAAACAACTTTCCAATTTACTTCTATTATCACATTTGCTTCATTCTCTTGATATCCTTTGTTGAAGAAGTAGTAATTTACTACTGGGAGCTAGCGTGACATATCTGGGCAACCAATGACAAAAGGCATTAATGTGCAGCCACCAATCAGCAGCTAGCTCCCAGTAATGCATTGCTACTCTCGAGCCTACATAGGTATTTTCTTCAAATAAGGATACCAAGAGAACTAAGCAGATTAGATCATAGAAGTAAATTGGAAAGTTGTTTAAAATCACATGCTCTGTCTGAATGATGAAAGAAAAATGTTGTGTTTCAAGTCTGTTTAACCTCGGCAGAGTAGTTAAACACAAAGTTAAATTGTTGAGTACAACTACAGTAGCATGGTTACTAATCACTATACTATTGTTTTTTCCCTTCTGTACCTGCAGCTCTTGTTAAAGCAATTCCCATATACCCATTATAAAGGCAAAAATTCAGAGCCAGTAATGATATTTAGGAGCCAGACATATGTTTAGGAACCAGACAGTATTATTTGTATATAGATATATGGAGAACAACCCAAAAAATTAGGAGCCAAGGGTAGAATTCTAGGAGCCAGTGTCTCTCTGGCTCCTGGATTTGTCAAGCCCTGCTTTAACAGATCAATGACATCTTGGCCTTTTGACCGATAAACCTTCCACCTCCGATTTGATCACCCAATAAAAAGCAGAATTACATTTTTTGCAGTTTTTTTTTACACAGTTTAAAAGTTGCATAACAAATATAAACAATGCCCTCAAAAATAAAAGAGAGAAATACAGCCACTGCAAAAATGTACAGCTCTCGGTCTGTATTGTACACGCTAAACTGTAGTGCATGATACGGCTTGTAAAGAAGGTAACAATATCACTGATCTGTGAATGTGCACAGCTTCTGTCACAGGTAGGGTTGCCACCTCAGCCATGTTTTCCTGGACACTTATGAGTTACACATGCTGCAGGGTGTGCAGGGAGGAATATGAATAGAGCTGTCCAGAAACACAATACATGTTCCTCCCTACACACCCTGCAGCAAGTGTAACTCATAAGTGTCCGGGAAAACATGGCTGAGAGGTGGCAACCCTAGTCACAGGGTACAAGATTACTTATACAGTATTTCAAAATGGCGGCATCCAGTGTGAAGATGCATAATATGACTAACCAGCTTTTAAAATAGGAGAATATCTTTGAAAAGAGCTGTAGGTACAGAAGGAAAACTATACCATGGTGAGTAGTAACCATGTCACCAGCTATCTCCCAGTAGTGCATTGTTGTCCTACAAAGGATACCAAGAAAACAAAGTAAATTTGATAACAGAATTAAACTGAAAAGTGTCTTATAATGATGTGCTCTATCTGAACCTTTCATGTCACTTTAATTAATTTCATATATCTCTTTTTACATTCATAATGCCCTAGCTTTTAAAAGCATAGGGAGGTATTCCTAAAAGACAGTCTTAATAAAACAAAAACAAAACAGTGGACAAATATTGGTATAATGACACAGAGTAGCATATATGTGTTTTGATTTACCAGAGACACTGTGAGAATTGTGAGAAACTGTGAGATCAAACATGAATGTTACTCATAGAGTACATAAAAAAAACAGTGTGTATGTGTTTACTCATAGGCATATTGTGTCCTAGGAGAGAGCCAAAAAAAGCATGATTCTTATAGAATGAGTAAGGATCCTATGTTACCAGGCAATATAAATTACTTCCTTCACTCCAGTCTTTGGGCTCCATTTACTATTGGTTGTGCGAATAAGTTTTGGTACTGCACTTTGGCCGCTAGCAGGGACTGCCAATCATCCTGATAAGATCTTAAGACTGCTGCTATTAAAAGGGACAGTATACACCAATTTTCATATAACTGATATAGTATATATAGTGTATATATATATATATATATATATATATATATATATATATATATATATATAGTAGTGTCTATTACATATAGACACTACTATAAAGAATAATATGCATAGATACTGATCTAAATATCTAGTATAAAACCTTTTCAAAATGTACTTAGAAGCTCCCAGTTTAGCACTGTTGATGATGTTAGGCTGGGACAACCATTGAAAGTGGTTGAGAGCAAACCATCTGCCCCTCTCACTGCAAAAATGTACAGCTCCTGGTCTGTATTATGCACGCTAAAATGCAGTGTATGATATGGCTTCTAAAGAAGGTAACAATATCACAGATCTGTGAATGTGCACGACTTATGTCACAACAGGGTACAAGATTACTTAGATTTCAAAATGGGGGCACCCATTGTAAAGATGCAGAATGTGACTAACCAGCACTTTTAAAATAGGACAATATCTTTGAAAAGAACTGTAGGCACAGGAAGAAAACTGTATCATGGTGAGCAGTAACTTGCTGATAAGGACAACTCATCACATGCATAAAAACAAAGATTATTATTTTTTCAATACAGGAACCTCCATTTTTCATCTAGGAGAAAATAGCAAAATAGAAAAAATGGCTTTAATGTCACTTTATTACATTGATTTATTATTTATTTCCTTGTCAGATATAAAACTAAATGTTTAGTAGTTGTCTGCAATTAAAATGGACAATATACTGTAAAATTGTGTTTAATTAATATTTCCAGTGACTTGTCATACCAGCTTCAGAGTATACAATGTATGAGAATTTTTTATATTATCCATGTATACCAATACCAAGAAGAGAGAACAATTGTCACAACATTTCATTACTTATCTCTCCTAACCCCTGCTGTCAGTTTAATTTATTCTGCTGGCTATGTTTACACAGCTTTTCTATAGAATATATTAGTATAGAAACTTTCAGCATTGGTAGGGATACCATAGGCTAAATCAGCTACTTCAAATGCTGAAATAAATGTAAAGGAGTTATTTGTAAACAATTTAAAGGGACAGTCAAGACAAAATTTGGAATGACTTATTCCTATGTAGTTATTAATGTTATTTTAATCATCCTTAAGCCCATGGTTAATGCATATCTAGTTTTTGTTAAAAAAAATCGCTTACTCTTGCCAGATCTTCATAATTATAATATAACTTGCCTAGTTAAAATAGCGGTTGAATGGCTTCTTGAGGTTGAATACTACACATTTAAAAAGCTTGAGGAGGTGATAATTAAACCTTTCTCTCTCAAAGCAGTGCTGCATACAAAAGACAAGGACATACCTAAAAAAGTTAAAAACTTGTATTCTATATATGGTATTATAAAAGCTTGGCAGAAATATTGTAAAATAATCAATCTTAATTGTTATGTCTCAAAATATCTACCAATTTTAGGTAACCCCTCTTTTTCTGAAGCTGCTAAATATGGTGTTTTCCTTAGATGGATAAGGAAGGGTCTAACACTCAGGGATAGGCAAGATGTCCGTACACGGACGCTGGTGTCCGTGACTGGCCCTTGCAGTGTCCGCCGCCCATTTTGCTGTGGGGAGGGAGGAGTAAGACAGATGAATACTGGTCCTGACTCCTCCTTAACACACACGGCGCCATGTTTTGCAGGGTTGTGGCCACTCCCACATGATGCCACTTAGTACCAGAAAATGACTCTGAATGAGACAGAGAGAGAGGGAAGATTCAAGAAGCAAGCTGCCAGTGTGTCCCTGGAGCTTTATATGCTAAGGTAAAGCACTTTAACCAGCACCTGAGGTTTATTATAAGTAGTATTTAAATAGAAAGAAAAGATATAGTAAGGTTGTGAATCATAACCTTAGTATATCTTTTCTTTCTGATTAAATAATAGGAAAGGGAAAATATTTAGTGAGAATAAAATTAGTGGCTTGTCAAGAGACTGCTAGCAATATTGGGTGATAAGTTATGGAATAAATAAAGCCTGAGTGAAATACTGGATGTGTATCTTCTGCATCTGTATAATAACACCCAGCTCTATACAAAGACACAGAAGTGACACTGGCACTTGTGTATTGCCAGACAAGGGCTGGTTATAGGATCAGTGGTATCTGCATCAGTATAATAAAATCCAACACTATAAAATAATAGTTTTAATTGTAAATGTACCTTGGTGTCCTTCACTAAAGGTCTTTACTTTAGAAAATGTCCGCCACAGCCTTGGCTCGTGCCTATCCCTGCTAACACTGGTTATACAAATCTGATTTAAATCAATCAGGATTTATCTTGAAAACATTTGAAGAACTTAGAAATTAATTTTATCTCCCATCAAAAGATTGTTTTGCTTATCTACAATTGAGAAACCTGGTGAAAAATGTATGCTGTCTCTATGGTGAGGACTGGAACTGGTCACTGATAATTGGCAACATGAAAAGTATCAAAAGGGAGATTATTAAATGAAAAACTAGTAAAAAAAACGGTAGACGAATTAGAGGGCAATGCAAATCTAAAACCATATTAGGCTTAAGTGGCTTATTAAAAAATTCAAAGAAATTGATAAAGATAGAATCCAATACAGTATTTGTAGGGTTATGAAAGTAGCTAAGGTGAATTACTATAGAGAGGCTCATGTTAAAGAGGCATGAATCCCAAAACATTTATTTCATGATTCAGATAGAGAATACAATTTTAAACAAATGTACAATTTACTTCTATTATTTAATTTGCTTCCTTCTCTTGTTATACTTTGCTGAAAGGTTTATCTAGACACGCTCAGGAGCAGCAGAGAACCTAGGTTCTAGCTGTTGATTGGAGGCTGCATATATATATATCGATTGTGATTGAGTCACCCATGTGTTCAGTTAGAAACCAGTAGTGCATAGCTGTTCCTTCAACAAATTATACCAAGAGAATGAAACAGATTAAATCATAGAAGTAAATTAGAAAGTTGTTTAAAATTGTATTCTCTATCTGAATCATGAAATAATTTCTTTGGGTTTCATATCCCTTTAACTTACTTCACCAGATATATCAAACTCTCAACTCTCAGTTGTTAGTGTTAATAGCTAGATGGAGCAATAAAGTCAGATGTATAAAATGCCATAGATCAGAGACAGATGTTGTTCACTATTTTTGGGCTAGCCCGTTTATTTCGCAGTTTTGAAATAAAATAAGCTTCTGGGTGTCTAAAATAAAAAAAAAAAAGATCTAAAATTCTGTCAAGAGATTTCGCCTACCCAAAAACTCCAAATATAAAGATAAATTATTCATAGAAATAGCAATTTTGACTATCAGATATCTAATTTTAAAAAACTGGATCTCAAAAAAATGAATTTCTATGGCGCAGTTTAAAACAAGTTTACATAATCTAATGATATTGGATCAATGTGCCATTGATTATTTAAAAGATAAAGAAGTAGAATTTAATTTTAATAAATGGGGGAACCTGATGAAATCATACCCTACTGATGTACAAAAAAAAATAATATACCCCTTTAGAGCAACAGAATATCTAATGAATGCCATCATCAGAGAAGAATTCCCTGTAGTATATTAATAACACTACCGACAGTAGAAGTGACATACAGGGGCATTGCGAGAAGGAGTGGAGCAGGAGAAGGGGATTATTATTTTATTTTTATTTTTTTGTTCCCGCCACTGCACTGAGAAAAATGGATTAGTGTGAGAAGTTAAAGATATAATTAATTCTATGTAAAGCGATATAACAAGTTGTACTTACGCTGTAAAGTATTTAATGAGTGGTATCACTGTTTAAATATTGTCTAAAGTCCTGAGAATTGTCGGACGCACTGTATTGTAAATAAGAAAATGAAGCAATAAAATATATTTAAAAAACCCCCACTAACTCTGCATCCTCCGGCCAATTTTAAATGGCCGCCAGACACCTCCTTCCCCGATGTCATCCTCACTGAAGGCTCTGTTGTAAAGAATATTCTTCATGTCGAGCAAGGATGGCTTTTAAAACCCGGAACGAAAGAATACCGCTCAGTTGCATAGCGGTCCTCATATGGGGTGGAACTGTATACTGAAGCTCAGCTGGCGAACCAGTTTACTGTACCTCAGCTGTTGGACCTTAAAAGCACTTCTTGACGGTCAAAATACAATTTGTATGGGGCAACTTCTGGGCGGCGGGCATGATCGGTCTCAAGACTGCCTTCTGCTTCAGGTCCTATTATAAATCTGCTCAAAAACCATCCATCGAGTAATCCTTGATGACTAATCTTACACAGCAGAGAAAGACCTTTTAAATGATATCTCTATCTTCAGACTTGATGTCAGTTTCAGCCTTCCAGAACTTTATATAGGTTGCGGCCTACTATCTCACCCCCAGCAGGGCACACTCGTGCCTCTGTGGTTACGGAGCAGTGAACTACTGCAAAACACTTCAAGAACCTTAAATACCATAGGGAACCACCTATTTAGCCCAACAGCTACATACAGTGTCAAAGATTATCAAGAAAATCCACTTCAGGCATGTATAAAAAATGGATGCTATAGACAGATGAAGACAAAACATGGTCCAACTCATACAAGACCATTATCAGAGCCTGGAGGAAGGGTTAGTCAAACTCCTGCTAAAAGCACAGTCTAAAGAGGGGCTTGCACCACTGCATACAACCTGATCAACAAAAGTTTTTGAATGCAGGTCTGCACCTACCATGACAGGTCGGCCTAACAAAAAGATTTCCTTACCTCTTAGCCAGAAGAGTGATGTACACCTCGACAAGAGAAAACCTTTACCCACCCCAGATCGAGGGCCATGAGGTCTTAGGAGATTGTGATGTGCTGACGGCTGGATCTGAGGTGTCAATTGGACCCAAACATGAGTGGTCAGAAAAGGCTCTTCTGGATCCATCAGGAGAAATTGCTTCCCAAAATAGTGTACAAATGATAAGGGAGGCCGGCGCCAGGAAGCGGAGAGGATTCCGGCCTGGATATACAATACCGGAGATCTCTAATCTGTCCCGGAAGATCTATCTTTTTAGCACACACCAACCTGTTACCGGTGCCAGAGGAACATTGAGAAGTGAGATACTTACCGCTCGTGAAAGCAGTGGCCCTGCGGATTTGAGTCAACCACACAAATTCAATTCTCGTACCTGGCGACTCGAATGTTTGGGTTTCCACATCCAAGTTATTGTTGCTCAAAAAGATGGGCACAGAGTGGGCTGAGTAGGTGACGAGGCCTAATACCCTTAACTCAGGTCCGGGATCACACAACTTGAACTTTTATAATCCTTTAGAGACATCCTCGCTAGAATCAATATGAGTGCATACTAAAAAAAAAAGGTATTATATGCATGATGACTATCTGAGATAAACCTGTTATGACTTGTTATGTCTCTAAGTACTGTTCAATAGAAACTGCATGAAGTTTGTATATGCAATATTTATTCCTCAATCAAAACAAAAAATACAATGCGTATGAGCAAAATACTGTACATGAGCAAGAAACGTCTTCCTCGACACGGAGACCATTCTTTTCAACAGATGTCAGGGAAAGGAGGGGTCTAAAATTGGCCGGAGTGATTCTTAACAAAAACTAGATATGCATTAACCATGGGCTAAAGGAGGATTAAAAAGATATTAACAACTACATAGGAATAAGTAATTCCAACTTTTGTGTTGACTGTACCTTTAATACACTCCAGCAGGTAAAATGGATCATTAGGAATAAATTAAAGCAGAGAAATAATGGTCCCTTTAAAGAAAGACCAATTTCATTAATTTAGGTCACGCAGTTCATATAACATAACATATGACTGAGATAACCTATAAAACAAATCTTACACAAATTTCCATAGAGCAATACATTTTGTCTCAGACAGTTTTATCATAGAATTGCAGTGGACTGCTGAGTTATTAGTTGTCTGGCAAGTAGCTAGCCAGCCTAGCTGAAAGAGGAATATACATTTAAATATAATAATTCTTCTTTGTTAGTCTCTCCATATGTCCTTTAAAATCACTTGTATTCAATTACCATTTTAATTTATGTTCATGTATTTATTATTATTATTATTATTATCTATTTATGGACATTAGTGATGTCGCGAATAGTTCGCCGGCGAATAGTTCCCGGCGAACATAGCTTGTTCGCGTTCGCCCCTATTCGTCATCATTGAGTAAACTTTGACCCTGTACCTCACAGTCAGCAGACACATTCCAGCCAATCAGCAGCAGACGCTCCCTCCCAGACCCTCCCACCTCCTAGACAGCATCCATTTTAGATTCATTTGGAAGCTGTATTCTTAGTGAGAGGAGGGACAGTGTAGCTGCTGCTGATTTAATAGGGAAATCGATAGCTAGGCTAGTGTATTCAATGTCCACTACAGTCCTGAAGGACTCATCTCATCTCTGCTGTAAGGACAGCACCCCAAAAAGCCCTTTTTAGGTTTTTTTTTTCCTGTGTAATCTAATTGCAGTTGCCTGCCTGCCAGCGTGTGTGTCAGGCTCACAGCGTATACTGTGCCCACTTGCCCAGTGCCACCACTCATATCTGGTGTAACAGTAGTGTACATTTAAAAAAAAAAAAAAAACTTTTTTGACTGTGAAATAATAGCAGACAGCTGCCAGTACCCAAGATGGCCACCAATAAGGCAGATAGGGAGGGTTAGAGAGCTGTTTTGGGGGAATCAGGGAGGTTGGGGGCTAAGGGGGGATGCTACACCTTAGCATATGTAAATATGCTAAAAAAAATGTAAACATTTTTAAAAACCTTTTATTTTAGTACTGGCAGACTTTCTGCCAGTACTTAAGATGGCGGGTCAATTGTGGGGTTACCTAATTAACCCCTTCACCGCTAGCCATAATACACGTGTGATGCACAGCAGCATTTAGCGGCCTTCTAATTACCAGAAAGCAACGCCAAAGTCATATATGTCTGCTATTTCTGAAAAAAGGGGATCCCAGAGAAGCATTTACAACCATTTATGCCATAATTGCACAAGCTGTTGGTAAATAATTTCAGTGAGAAACCTAAAGTTTGTGAAAAAGTGAACAATTTTTTTTTATTTGATCGCATTTGGCGGTGAAATGGTGGCATGAAATATACCAAAATGGGCCTAGATCAATACTTTGGGTTGTCTACTACACTACACTTAAGCTAAAATTAACTCTACAAGCTCTCTACATGCTCCCTAATTAACCCCTTCACTGCTGGGCATAAAACACGTGTGGTGCGCAGTGGCATTTAGCAGCCTTCTAATTACCAAAAAGCAACGCCAAGGCCATATAAGTCTGTTATTTCTGAACATAGGGGATCCCAGAGAAGCATTTACAACCATTTATGCCATAATTGCATAAGTTGTTTGTAAATAATATCTGTGAGAAACCTAAAGTTTGTGAAAAATTGAACAATTTTTTTTTATTTGATTGCATTTGGCGGTGAAATGGTGGCATGAAATATACCAAAATGGGCCTAGATCAATACTTTGGGATGTCTTCTAAAAAAAAATATATACATGTCAAGGGATATTCAGGTATTCCTGACAGATATCAGGGTTCCAATGTAACTAGCGCTCATTTTGAAAAAAAGTGGTTTTGAAATAGCAAAGTGCTTCTTGTATTTATTTCCCTATAACTTGCAAAAAAAGCAAAGAACATGTTAACATTGGGTATTTCTAAACTCAGGACAAAATTTAGAAACTATTTAGCATCATTGTTTTTTGCTGGTTGTAGATGTGTAACAGATTTTGGGGGTCAAAGTTAGAAAAAGTGTGTTTTTTTCAATTTTTTCCTCATATTTTATAATGTTAGGTGATTTATGCCCTTTATGGATTAAAACCAGACTCTGCATCAACTATGTAATTTTCCATGGGAGTTTTGCCATGGATCCCCCTCTGGCATGCCACAGTCCAGGTGTTAGTCCCCTTGAAACAACTTTTCCATCACTACTGTGGCCAGAAAGAGTCCCTGTGGGTTTTAAAATTCGCCTGCCTATTGAAGTATATGGCGGGTCACCCGGTTCGCCCGTTCGCGAACATTTGCGGAAGTTTGCGTTTGCCGTTCGCGAACCCAAATTTTTATGTTCGCGACATCACTAATGGACATTGTATCTTAAATATTTCACTTTAATGTCTTACCAATGACTTATACTCGCTGCATAGTATTAATTGGATTGGATATAGTTCTTTAGGTTTATTATTACATATTAATATATATATATATATATATATATATATATATATATATATATATATATATATATAAAATAATGCAAAACATCCAGCACTCACTATGCTAAATTGAAATCGGGGTGCATCCCAAATAATATACAAATCAAGTCCAGAAAGAGCACTCGCTGTTTACCAAAATATATCTTTTAATCCAGAGTGTACACGTTTTCGGGGAGTGACCCCATCATCAGACAATTGAAAAAGAAAACAAGTGAACTCACCTAGTGTTACAATTTAAATGCTGGTGTCTGTATGCCGCCTGTCCCCGCAGGAGAACGCTCCTCCAAAACCGGAAGTAATCAGATGACGTCATCACGCCGGGTTCCCGGCGGCGTACCAGGTCACCATTGGACAAAATCCTGTGTAAACAAAAACAGTTGCCATGGTGTTATTAGACATTGTGTTACGAGGCATCGATACAAATATAAACTTATAGGTAATGCCAAGAATATTAGCAGATCTAAATAGTAAATTGTCTGCTATAGTGTTATATGTGTAAACAATGTGATGCAAACATGTGATTGTTAAAAAATGCTGTAGCAACCTATTATTAAAAGTCTAACTTCGAAGCTAGCCTGTGTGGGGCAAAAAGAAGACAGACAATGTATGCTAGTGATTGTACAAGAGACTAGAGGAAAAAGTAGTGGAAAATTGAATAAAGTAATGGAAATTGAATTTTCCAATTGAGGGATTAATACACATATCTATGTTTATTTATATATGTTTGTATATGTTAGGGTATCTACACTGATTAGCCCATTAGATTATAACACTGGCTACGTAACCTCCATATTTGAGGGTAAATATACGTATTAACCTGAAAATAAATCTAAGGGAAGGAAAACTTTATAGGGGGGTATAATACCCTATGCCTAAATGCAATAACCTATAGGATATGTATAAGTTTCAGGTCTGGCTAAACAGGGTGTAAGTGTTAGAGGAGAAGAAATAAGAGGAAAAAAGAAAAAAAAAAGGGAAAAAAAGGGAAAAAGGGAAAAAGGGAAAAAAAAAGGAATAAAGGAAAAAAAAAAGGAAAGAAAAAACAGAGAGCAGGATCAAAGGATGGAATACCTCATAATGAGGTACTAAGGTGTAGTACCTAGGTGGGCGTATAGTGTGCCTATAATATTGCCCAAAGTAGGAGCTATTGGCCAATAACAAGTCCTTATGTAAATGGAGGGTTAATAAGGATGCTGACTAATAATACCTTAATCTGGCTAGAATAGGTAAATTACACTAATGTATAGATGTGGCAACTATCTATATTCTAAAATAACCTTATATAATTGTCAACATTAGTCACATATATGTCTGTGGGCAATGGTCAAACCCGAAATAGAGTCCTCTCCTATGGGTTGTGTTGGGCATTTCTTTCGATGGACACTATTAGGCTTTTTAAAAACCTTGTAATGTACGTGGGTAGACTATAGAAAACAATGCAAGTCCAGATGTGTGTTTAGTCCATTGGGGACCAGAGTACCCAGTACATAGGTCCATCTGGCCTCCCACTGGAGGAGTAGTCTTCCCCTATCTCCTCCTCTCGTTAAGGGGGGACATGATCCAAAATATTTTTGGATAAAGTGTCTGGCCACCGGTTGATCTGACTGGCCCCTGTCTAGAGCGGTCCTGATTGCAGATCTGTGGTTGGCCATTCTTGTGCGGAGGTCATTTATTGTCTTGCCTACATAGAATAGGCCACAGTTACAATGGAGCAAGTACATCACATATGGAGTGGTACACATCAGTCTATATTTAAGATAATATTTCTTTCCACGGTGGGAATGAGTAAAGTAAGAACCTGTGGTTAATCCATTACAGGTGGTGCACCCTATGCACCGGTAACATCCCGGTCTCCCCTGTAGCCAGATGGCTTTCTGGTAACAATGAACCGGATCCGTGTGTTCCAAATTGTCCCTAAGTGATCTTGCTCTTTTGAATCCCACTCTGGGAGCCGGCATGTTCACTAGTGGCAAGTTGTTATCCGTAGCAATTATCTGCCAGTTCTTCTGTATTGCTCTTGACATCCTCTGTTTGTCCTGGGTGTAAGTCATAAAAAAAGTCATGCATGCCTCTGCGTTCTCCTTTTCCACTGTTTCTTGTTCTTTCAGCTGCTGTTCCTTCATTTTTTGTAATTCTTTAACTGGTTACCCCCTTTGTTCAAACCTGCCATGCATCTCATTAAGTTGTTGAATAGTGTTGGGATGCTCTGTGTTGCTTCTTAGCACTCTTTTGAGTTGTGATTGTGCTATGGGCAAGGCCCTTTTTAGGGCCGGAGGGTGGCAGCTGGTGTAATGGAGAATTGAATTGTGGTCTGTGGTTTTTCTGTATAAAGTAGACTGAAGAGTACCCTCCGTTTTGTATAGTCGGAGATCCAAAAAGTCGACTGTATCCTTGCTGTAATTGATCTTAAATTTTAGCGCTGAGCATGCCATATTAAGTTGCTGATACCATTCTAGCAATTCCTGTTCGGTGCCCCTCCATATAAGTATCTGATCATCTATATACCATCTAAATAGAATGATCCTGGCATCTCGAGATAAGTGTGTACCATGTTCCTCGAATTCTGCCATGAACAGGTTGGCGTAAGATGGGGCCACGTTGAACCCCATCACCGTCCCTGTCAACTGAAGATAGATGTTCCTTTCAAATTTGAAATAATTATTTGTTAGGCAGAATTCCAATAAGGTTATCAATATGTCAATTGAGGGTCCCACATATGGGTATCTCAGCAGTTGGTTGTTAATCGCTCTTAGTCCCAGATGGTGGGTTATGATGGTATACAGACTTGTCACGTCCAGAGTCACCAAGATGTCCATCTCTTGTACGTTTTCATACTGTGTACAGATATTAATTAGCATATTGGAGTCCAATAAATACGATCCCATCCTCCTCACCAGTGGCTGTAGATGTGCATCCACAAAACAGGCTATAGGTTGAAGCAAAGACTGTATAGCCGGTACGATCAGCCTACCTGGCGGGTGTTCCAGGGATTTATGTATTTTTGGAACTGTATAAAAAACCTGAAGTCTAGGATATGGAGTCTTCAAATATTCCATTTCTTGTATAGTGATTTGTCCCTCTTAGTATGTTTTCTCCAGATAGACATCAAAGGTACTTTTAAAGGAACTTGTAGGATCCATTGAAAGTCTACTGTAAGTCGAGGTGTCCTCCAATTATCATATGTGAGGCGGACAAGGGAGGGGCCATTGTTGTCCTTAATTACAAGGACTACCAAGATGAGGCACTATCCCAATTGGAGGACACCTCGACTTACCATAGACTTCCAATGGATCCTACAAATTCCTTTAAAAGTACCATTGATGCCTATCTGGAGAAAACATACCAAGAGGGATAAATCACTATACAAGAAATTGAATATTTGAAGACTCCATATCCTAGACTTCCATTTTTTTATACAGTTCCAAAAATACACAAATCCCTGAAACACCCGCCAGGTAGACCGATCGTATCGGCTATACAGTCTTTGCTTCAACCTATAGCCTGTTTTGTGGATGCACATCTACAGCCACTGGTGAGGAGGATGGTATCGTATTTATTGGACTCCAATATGCTACTTAATATCTGTACACAGTATGACAACGTACAAGAGATGGACATCTTGGTGACCCTGGATGTGACGAGTCTGTATACCGTCATACCCCACCCTCTGGGACTAAGAGCGATTAACAACCAACTGCTGAGATACCCATATGTGGGACCCTCGATTGACGCATTGTTAAGCTTATTGGAATTCTACCTAACAACTAATTATTTCAAATTTGAAAGGAACATCTATCTTCAGTTGACAGGGACGGCGATGGGGTCCAACGTGGCCCCATCTTATGCCAACCTGTTCATGGCAGAATTCGAGGAACATGATACACACTTATTTCGAGATGCCAGGATCATTCTATTTAGATGGTATATAGATGATCTGATACTTATATGGAGGGGCACCGAACAGGAATTGCTAGAATGGTATCAGCAACTTAATATGGCATGCTCAGCGCTAAAATTTAAGATCAATTACAGCAAGGATTCAGTCGACTTTTTTGATCTCCGGCTATACAAAAAGGAGGGTACTCTTCAGTCTACCTTATACAGAAAAACCATAGACCGCAACTCAATTCTCCATTACACCAGCTGCCACCCTCCGGCCCTTAAAAGGGCCCAGCATCCATATCACAACTCAAAAGAGTGGTAAGAAACAACACAGAGCATCCCAACACTATTCAACAACTTAATGAGATGCAAGGCAGATTTGAACAAAGGGGGTATCCAGTTAAAGAATTACAATCACTTAGGGACAATTTGGTACACACGGATCAGGTCCATTGTTACCAGAAAGCCACCTGGCTACAGGGAAGACCGGGATGTTACCGGTGCATAGGGGGCACCACCTGAAATGGATTAACCACAGGTTCTTACTTTACTCATCCCCACCGTGGAAAGAAATATTATCTTAAATATAGACTGACGTGTACCACTCCATATGTGGTGCACTTGCTCCATTGTAACTGTGGCCTATTCTATGTAGGCAAGACAATAGATGACCTCCGCACAAGAATGGCCAACCACAAATCTGCCATCAGGACCACTCTAGACAGGGGCCAGTCAGATCAACTGCTGGCCAGACACTTTATCCAAAAAGGACATACCGTAAAGGATCTAAGATACACTCTGAAAGATCATGTCCCCCCCCCCGTTAACGAGAGGAGGAGATAGGGGAAGACTACTCCTCCAATGGGAGGCCAGATGGACCTATGAACTGGGTACTCTGGTCTCCAATGGACTTAACATACATCTGGACTGGCATTGTTTTCTATAGACTACCCTGGTACATTACAAGGGTTTTAAAAAGCCTAATAGTGTCCATCGAAAGAAATGTTCAACACAACCCATGGGAGAGGACTCTATTTTGGGGTTTACCATTGCCCACAGACATATCTGTGACTAATGTTGACAATTATATAAGGTTATTTTACAATATAGATAGTTACCACATCTATACATTAGTGTAATTTACTTACCTATTCTAGCCAGATTAAGGTATTATTAGTCAGCATCCTTATTAACCCTCCATTTACATAAGGACTTGTTATTGGCCAATAGCTCCTACTTTGGGCAGTATTATAGGCACACTATATGCCCACCTAGGTACTACACCTTAGTACCTCATAATGATCCTGCTCTCTGTTTTTTCTGTCTTTTGTTTTCTTTTTTTCCTTTTTTTTCTTTTTTTCCTCTCTTATTTCTTCTCCTCTAAACCTTACACCCTGTTTATCCAGACCTGAAACTTATACATATCCTATAGGTTATTGCATTCAGGCATAGGGTATTATACCCCCCTATAAAGTTTTTCTTCCCTTAGATTTATTTTCAGGTTAATACGTATATTTACCCTCAAATATGGAGGTTACGTAGCCAGTGTTATAATCTAATGGGCTAATCAGTGTAGATACTCTAACATATACAAACATATATAAATAAACATAGATACATGTATTAATCCCTCAATTGGAAAATGATTGCCATATTTTGCTTATGATGACTAACAGGTCACTGTTATCTTTATTTTATTCATTTTTTATTTTCTTCCATTTTCCACTACTTTTTCTTCTAGTCTCTTGTACAATCACTAGCATACATTGTCTGTCTTCTTTTTGCCCCACACAGGCTAGCTTCGCAGTTAGACTTTTAATAATAGGTTGCCACAGCATTTTTTTAACAATCACATGTTTGCATCACATTGTTTACACATATAACACTATAGCAGACAATTTACTATTTAGATCTGCTAATATTCTTGGCATTACCTATAAGTTTATATTTGTATCGATGCCTCGTAACACAATGTCTAATAACACCATGGCAACTGTTTTTGTTTACACAGGTTTCTGTCCAATGGTGACCTGGTACGCCGCTGGAACCGGGCGTGATGATGTCATCTGATTACTTATGGTTTCAGAGGAACGTTCTTCAGCGGGGACGGGCGGCATACAGACACCAGCATTTAAATTGTAACACTTGGTGAGTACACTTTTTCTTTTTCACTTGTCTGATGACGGGGTCACTCCCCGAAAACGTTTACACTCTGGATTAAAAGATATATTTTGGTACACGGCAAGTGCTCTCTCTGGACTTGATTTGTATATTATTTGGGATACACCCCGATTTTAATTCAGCATAGTGAGTGCTGGACTTTTTGCATTATTAGATTATTCTTGCCTTTAGCACCCTACAGGATTTTTCTATTACCTGGTAACAGTTACTTTTGGACATTTGTATTGTTGCAATTTGGATTGAAAGATATATTTTGGTACACGGCGAGTGCTCTCTCTGGGCTTGATTTTAATATATATATATAAACATATATATATATATTTTATTTTATTTTTGAAAAAAAATTCCAGGGATACTTTGGAGCATAGCCCCACCTATTTATGGATTGCAAAGCCCCACCGACTCCGTTCCACCTCAAACAAAGCACATAAAATACTAGTAGTATAATTTAGCCATACTGATTGCTTATACTAAGGATTTGTTTATGTTTTACTTGTGCTAATACACTATTGAAAGTTTCACAAGCAGGTAGCATTTTATGAGGTAAATAGTTATTTTTGATCTTTGCTGCAGCAGTGATTGTGGGAAGTGGGTTAATAGATATAGAAATGCCCCAGTAAATCTGTATTTTTTGTATGTTCTGTGAATTCCAGTCCCAGCACATGAAGAGCCTGATGTCTTATCAAAGACAATTACACATGTTACAAATTTGCAATACTATCCAGATGCCTTGCTTCCTCACAGATTGCATTATAGTCTACCCACCCTAGCATTATAAATTTCATGGCTCCCCCTTACCTGACTACACTACTTCAGTATAACAGATATGCACTCAGTACAGATAAAAAAAACTTACATACAGTAACTGAGACTAGAGATAATGATGTTAAATCATAAGCCACAGTGCCCTCTGTGCTTGAAATAACTAAATTATTATTTACTAGAACAAGGGACAAACTTAAAATGCGGGGACAGGAAGCCATACAATGTAACTGTCCAGGGAAAAACAGGACAGTTGGCAACTATGTTATTACAATGAATATAGCTGATTTTGCTCATTAAAACCACCATTCATAATGAAATGAGATGAGCAAATGAGCAAAATCAGCAAGTGTAAAATAAGGGACACAGTAGTCAGAAAACAAAATACAACATGTAAAAAAAAGAATGATTTAAATAGTATTTTTACAAAATATACATATTCAAAATGTTGCAGCGAACGTTAAAGGGCCATAATACCCAAATGTTTAAACACTTGAAAGTGATGCAGCATAGCTGTAAAAAGCTGACTAGAAAATATCACCTGAACATCTCTATGTAAAAAAGAAAGATATTTTACCTCAAAAGTTCCTCAGTAGCCGCATCCCATTGTAAAGGACTTCTAAGCAGCATATCAGTATGTCTGTCCCGGGACAGCGGAAGGAGCGAGCTTTCGTGCACACTCATCTTATTTCCCTATTCAGTGTAAGGAAGTTTACAATGAAATCTCATGAGAATTAAGTGAAATCTCATGAGATCACAGTAAAAGAGTTCATGACCTCAGCACTATTGATGCTGACTGGCTGCTGTTCATTTCTTCATTTATTTATTTTTTTACCTGCAGCTGGGCTGCAGCTGAGTATAACTTTTTACACAGAACTTACTCTGCTGAGCTGAGGAAATTGTGAGGTAAAATATCTTCCTTTTTTACATAGAGATGCTCAAGTGACATTTTCCTGTCAGCTTTTTACAGTTATACTGCATCAGTTTCAAGTGATTTAGCATATGAGTATTATGTCTCTTTAACTTACATACCTGTGATGTCAGTTCCTGTTATGAGCTGTGTGATTCTACTGCATTTTTCCTTCCCACAAAGTTCACTGTTTTCCTGCGCTCCCCAGCCAGCAATAGTACATGTGCGTTGCCCACTACCCAACTGCTGCAATGGTACTAGAAGTGGACTGTGTGAAACCAGTTAGTCCCCACTGGCTGTATTAATACTAGCTGTGCAGCGTATACTTCACTCAGCAAAGAAGGAACATAGCAGAAAAAATGTTCAGGGACAACAAGAAAAGAATAAAAAGGAAAAAAAAGGAAGCAGAGGATCTGTGCCCCTGATAGACCTGTTCTGTAGTAGATTTGTATTCCTGTACATGATCAGCAACAAAGTAGTCTATACAGCAGACATCCTCAAACTTGACCCTCCAGAGGTTTTTGGATGCTGGCTGAGAATCATGGAAAATGTAGTTTCAAAACCTCTGGAGACCCAAGTTTGAGGATGTCTGCTCTACAGTGAGTGGCAGCTTAAATTTTCTGCTTACAATTGCATTTTCTATATCAATCATTAAAATTTAATTTGGACTGTTATGTCCCTTTAAACTGTATCCCAGGACCACAAACATTAGATGGAATTGCCAAGCACTGAGTATTTAAGCAGACAGTCCAGTAAAAAAAAATATGTATGGGAATCCTCCACCATATCAAAATAAAGTTGAGGAGCTATGACCTATGCCCTTATAAAGTAAACAATTGGGTTCAATGGTACAAATAAATTAGCTAAGCAGCAGGGAACTTTTAAGGTTTTACAATTCCAGTAGATTCTTTACACTGTGTCAGCATTTTGCTTTGCTTTGCGTATGCTTAGATATTCTGTGAAGATTTTTTCTTATGGAAATCATTATATATTTTTGCTTATGAGCAGAAGAATAACAAATATTATAATAAATCAATATAGCCAGATAGTTAAGCTAATAAAGAAAACTGGACCTTCCCAGTATGCCGGTTATAAAACATATTGTGGATTTTGTTTTGTTTTTGTGGACAAAAACAAACCAATGTGTCTCAGGTTCTACTTTTCACACACAGTAGTTCATGACTACAGAAGTAGTGCAGTCAAATAAGAAAAGCACAAAAACAATTACATGTGTGTACTCTCTGCCCAAAAGTACCCAATTACCCCCAAAATAGCTAGCACATAACTGGCACAACTAGAGGTAGCACATAACTAGCACAACTAGAGGTAGCACATAACTAGCACAACTAGAGGTAGCACACAACTAACACAACTAGAGGTAGCACATAACTAGCACAACTAGAGGTAGCACATAACTAGCACAACTAGAGGTAGCACACAACTAGCACAACTAGAGGTAGCACACAAATAGCACAACTAGAAGTAGCACACAACTAGCACAACTAGAGGTAGCACACAAATACCACAACTAGAGGTAGCACACAACTAGCACAACTAAAGATAGCACACAGCTAGCACAACTAGAGGTAGCACACAACTAGCACAACTAGAGGTAGCACACAAATAGCACAACTAGAGGTAGCACACAACTAGCACAACTAGAGGTAGCACAGTAACAGCACAACTAGAGGTAGCACATAATTAGCACAACTAGAGGTAGCACATAACTAGCACAACTAGAGGTAGCGCACAACTAGCACAACTAGAGGTAGCAAATAACTAGCACAACTAGAGGTAGCACATAACTAGCACAACTAGAGGTAGCGCACAACTAGAGGTAGCACATAACTAGCACAACTAGAGGTAGCACATAACTAGCACAACTAGAGGTAGCACACAACTAGCACAACTAGAGGTAGCACACAATAGCACATAACTAGCACAACTAGAGGTAGCAAATAACTAGCACAACTAGAGGTAGCACATAACTAGCACAACTAGAGGTAGCACATAAATAGCACAACTAGAGGTAGCACATAATTAGCACAACTAGAAGTAGCACATAACTAGCACAACTAGAGGTAGCACATAACTAGCACAACTAGAGGTAGCACACACATAGCACAACTAGAGGTAGCACATAACTAGCACAACTAGAGGTAGCACATAACTAGCACAACTAGAGGTAGCACACAACTAGCACAACTAGAGGTAGCACACAATAGCACATAACTAGCACAACTAGAGGTAGCAAATAACTAGCACAACTAGAGGTAGCACATAACTAGCACAACTAGAGGTAGCACATAACTAGCACAACTAGAGGTAGCACATAAATAGCACAACTAGAGGTAGCACATAATTAGCACAACTAGAAGTAGCACATAAATAGCACAACTAGAGGTAGCACATAACTAGCACAACTAGAGGTAGCACACACATAGCACAACTAGAGGTAGCACATAACTAGCACAACTAGAGGTAGCACATAACTAGCACAACTAGAGGTAGCACATAAATAGCACAACTAGAGGTAGCACATAACTAGCACAACTAGAGGTAGCACATAACTAGCACAACTAGAGGTAGCACACAAATAGCACAACTAGAGGTAGCACATAACTAGCACAACTAGAGGTAGCACACAACTAGCACAACTAGAGGTAGCACACAACTAGCACAACTAGAGGTAGCACATAACTAGCACAACTAGAGGTAGCACATAACTAGCACAACTAGAGGTAGCACATAAATAGCACAACTAGAGGTAGCACATAACTAGCACAACTAGAGGTAGCACATAACTAGCACAACTAGAGGTAGCACACAAATAGCACAACTAGAGGTAGCACATAACTAGCACAACTAGAGGTAGCACACAACTAGCACAACTAGAGGTAGCACACAACTAGCACAACTAGAGGTAGCACATAACTAGCACAACTAGAGGTAGCACATAACTAGCACAACTAGAGGTAGAACATAACTAGCACAACTAGAGGTAGCACACAACTAGCACAACTAGAGGTAGCACATAACTAGCACAACTAGAGGTAGCACATAAATAGCACAACTAGAGATAGCACATAACTAGCACAACTAGAGGTAGCACATAACTAGCACAACTAGAGGTAGCACATAAATAGCACAGCTAGAGGTAGCACATAAATAGCACAACTAGAGGTAGCACATAACTAGCACAACTAGAGGTAGCACATAAATAGCACAACTAGAGGTAGTACATAAATAGCACAACTAGAGGTAGCACATAAATAGCACAACTAGAGGTAGCACATAACTAGCACAACTAGAGGTAGCACACAACTAGCACAACTAGAGGTAGTACATAAATAGCACAACTATGCAGCTACTCACAGGCATAGAAATGTTGCATACACTGCAGTTAATAGATCCCTTAGAAATTTTAGGGTTAGATTACAAGATGAGAACTAAATTATCGCGCACCCAGAAACGGACAAATGTGCCCGTTTGTGGTCGTGTGATAATTAATCAGCCATTACAAGTCTCACAGCATGAGAACGAGGCTCCCATTTTAGCCAATGGAAGTGCACTCTTCTGAGTGCAATGCTTACCAGCAATGCGTACGCGAGCTCGCGTACACAGTCCTTTCAACATGTATTACCAGCGCACATTAGCATGCGCTGGTATTACTAAGTGGATCGCTAATATCGCTTTCACTTGTAATCTGGCCCTTAGTGTTTTGTGAAAACATTTGAAATGCCTATATAAAAGTTTAAAAATATTTTCCGCATAAAAATATTATTTTGAAAGATAAAGAATTTAGAAAGTAATAGCAAAGTAAATTATAAAGTTTTCATTCGTTTTAAAGAGGATTCACATTATAGCTGTTTTTTTTTTTTTTTTTAAAGGGTCAGTTAACCATTTTAATAAATGATATTCTTCAACAATGTTAAAATACATTTTGGTTAGAGAGGAACATATAGTCACAGACCCAGAAACATATATATTGCTTTCCCCTTACAAAGAGAATAATCAAGTTGAAGAAAAAAATATCCCTATGTGGGATGGGAAAGTTAGGGCCTGGTTAAAAACAAAAAACAAAAAAAACTGGAGGGTTGCATATGGGCACAGGCATCAGGTTGGACAGCCATGCTCTATCCTTTGCTGACAATCATACCTAGGTAGGAAAATTTTATTTTTATTGTAAATACTTATTTCTATATAGCTGTATATGCATATTTATCTATTCCTATAGATATATAGATACATATTCTACATTAACATTATCACATAATATATATATATATATATATATATATATATATATATATATACACACACATACATACACATATACATACAGTGCCCTGCACTAATATTGACACCCTTGGTATATATGAGCAAAGAAGGCTATGAAAAATATATTTGAAGTATATTCCAATTAATATTTTACATGTTTTAGTACACCTGGGTGACTAGGAACAGGAAATTGTTCAACCATGACTTCCTGTTTCATATGTGGTAACACTTAGGCCAAATCCCCTTAGTCATACTTCACAATGGGTAAGATCAAGGAATATAGCTGTGATGTGCGGCAAAAGGTTGTTGAGATTCACAAAATTTCAACTGGAAATATTATGAATCAATTTGGAAGAGGACATGTGTCTATATTGTCTCAACACACTTTGAAGAGGATGGTTCAAGTGGCCAAAATATCTCCAAGAATAAAACCTGGAGAATTGCAGAAGTTAGTTTTGTCTTGGGGTCAGAAAGTCTCCAAAACTACAATCTGACGTCACCTGCATCACCACAGGTTTTTTGAAAGGGTTTCAAGAAAAAAGCCTCTACTCTCATCCAAAAACAAACTCAAGCCCTCTTCAGTTTGCCAGACACTACTGAAACATCAAATGGGATTGGGTTCTATGGTCAGTTGAAACAAAAATAGAGCTTTTTGACAAACACCAGAGGTGGGTTTGGCACACAAAGAGAGGTAGCCATATGGAAAAGTACCTCATGCCCATGGTTAAATATGGTGGTGGGTCTTTAATGTTTTGAGGCTGTTTTTCTACCAGAGGACCTGGACATTTTGTTAGGATACATGACATCATGGACTCAATCAAATATTAACAGAAATTAAATGAACACCTGTCTGCCTCTGCCAGAAAGCTTAAAATGGCCTGTGGTTGGATCTTCCAGCAGCACAATGATCCAAAACAAACATCCCAGTCCCGTGTCTTGAACCGGGCTGTGGTTGGATCTTCCAGCAGCACAATGATCCAAAACAAACATCCCAGTCCCGTGTCTTGAACCCTATAGAAAAGATGTGGGGTGAACTTGAGAGGAGAGTCCACCAGCGTAAACCTCCAATTTTGAAGGATCTGGAGAGATTCTGTATGGAGGAATAGTCTCAGATCCCTTGTCATGTATTCTCCAACCTCATCAGGCATTATAGGAGAAGACTCAGAGTTGTTATCTTGAGAAAAGGGAGGTAGCACAAAGTACTAACTAAAAGGGTGCCAATAATTGTGCCACACATATATTTAACAAAGATTTTTTTTTATTTACTAAGGGTGCCAATATTAGTGGAGGGCACTGTATGTATATATATAATACAAATTGAATTGTTTTCTATGTGAAGAACATAGGAATCTAAAATATGCGTAACGCGCTTTGGGTTTCACATTGTAAATCTAATGCAGTGTTGGATTAGCACACATGAAAATTGTAGTTTTCTTAAGGCGCATTATTAAAATATTAAATAGTAAAAAATATACTTATTAAAAATGTATATACTTATATATATTCTAAGGATTGTTTAGATTTTTTTGCAGTATCTATAATAATTTTTAATAATTATAAAAATAAAAAATATTTTATATTTAATATTGGTGCTGCAATGTTTGAACTTATGTTGCTTCTTATCTGTTTCCCCTGCTAAAGACACTTAGAGGCCTATTTATCAAAGGTCTGTCGGACCTGATCCGGCAGTGCGCATCAGGTCCGACAGACCTCGTTGAATGCGGAGAGCAATACGCTCTCCGTATTCAGCATTGCACCAGCAGCTCTTGTGAGCTACTGCTGCAATGCCGCCCCCTGCAAATTTGTGGCCACTATCAGGGGGGTGTCAATCAACCTGATCGTACTCGATCGGGTTTAATTGTGACGATTCCTGTCCGCCTGCTCAGAGCAGGCGGACAGGGTTATGGAGCAGCGGTCTTTAGACAGACTCGCCAGAAACACGGGCCCACAAGCTCCATACGGAGCTTGATAAATGGGCCTCTTAGGGACAGATTTTCAACTTTTCCCTTTTGAATGTTGCATGCAAGTATTTACAAATTAATGTTATTGAATCTTTGCCACTATGACACACTCAGTGGGACTCGGCATGTGGTTGTTGCTTTGAAAAGCTTGTGGTAATACCCAGACTCATTACAGAGAATCGGGTTATTGTGACTAATAAAAAGAAAGAAAAATATGGTTTAATAGAAGAATTGTGTGCACATTTACATAATTAGACAAGTAAGGCGACCTGTATTCTCAGTGGTGTGATAAGCACGATGGGTTTCCATTGCCGCAAGGGATTCTGGGCAAGGACATACAAACTCACTGTTTGTGTAATAAGACTGTGGTAACTCAAACTTTTTATGTATCTCCATGTTTAACCCCTTTGCCTGTGTTTTCTACAACTTTTTTGTCTCATGTAACAGTTAACCAGAGCTCTGTTAACCAGAGAGTTGCCCTATCCCAACGCTCAATCGAACACGTTAACTTCCAACTTGTAATACAGCGCTACTTCGAACATGCGATAATCCCCTTTTCTTTTGCAAAGATATGACGAGTCCACGGATTTCATCCTTACTTGTGGGATATTAACCTTCTGCTAACAGGAAGTGGCAAAGAGCACCACAGCAGAGCTGTATATATAGCCCCTCCCTTCCCCTCCACCTCCAGTCATTCTCTTTTCCTGTGTTATACTAGCAAGACATGGTAAAGTGAGGTGTTAGTTTTAGTTTCTTCAATCAAGAAGTTTTTTATTTTAAATGGTACCGGTGCATACTATTTTCCTCAGGGGGATATGGAAGAAGATTTCTGCCCTGAGGTTGATGATCTTAGCATTTGTAACTAAGATCCATGCTGGTTCCCACAAGACTTCTGAAGGTAACCATGAGACATCTTCAGTGTGGAGACCGGTTTCATGCTACAAGCAGCATTAAGGTATGTGCAGCCTTTTTTTCTGAGGAGACTTGGTGTATCAGAACTGGCTGGCATTATTTCCCTGTATGGGAATGGGGTAAGCAGTAAATCCTATTTTATAAGAGGGGTGTTACTGGAGTCCCTATATTATATTTATCATTAGTTGACTTGGGCATTTTGTGACATGGGAGACAATGAAAAACACAATGTTTTACGTTTTTCATTTTTTGGCATTTAAACTTGGTTGTTTTATGTTTGAGGGGTTGTATACTGTATGTACATTAACTTTGGTGCAAAACCGCATTCCCATGGGGTTTTGTTTGGGCCTACTCCGACTTTGACCTTAAGGGGCGGGGCTTATTTTTGAGTGCTCAGATGCGCACTTCCTTCAGGCTAAGCAGCAGCAAGCAGTAACTCGGTGGCTCCTGGACTGTGTAGCTGGTCTGAAGAGTTGGAAACTTGTTTTGAAGTACCCTGGGGGCAGGAAGGCAGAGGGTATTTTTATCTATCTTTTGACTAGTTGTTGATATAAGTACTTTTAAGCCTTATTTCTGCTCTTGCTTCTGGGTGCAGTAATTTTTTGATTAACCAACGATATTAAGTTAAATTTGGGGATAATTTAACGTTAATTGAGCATTTTGGAAAAATTGTTCACTTTTTCTTTTCTTAAAGGCACAGTACACGTTATTTATTGCATAAAATAAACATTTTAAAAAAGTGTTTAAACAACTTCTGTGGTATTACTAGTCTGTTCAACATGTCTGACATTGAGGTTTCTCATTGTTCTATGTGTTTAGAAGCTATTGTGCAACCTCCTCTAACATTGTGTAACTTTTGTACTGAAAGGGCCTTACAATATAAAAAGCATATTTTAAATAAATAAAGTGTGCCTAAGGATGATTCTCAGTCTGAAGAGAATCAGGATATGCCATCCAATTCTCCCCAAGTGTCACAACCTTTAACGCACACACAAGCGACGCCAAGTACTTCTAGTGCGTCTAATTCTTTTACTCTGCAGGAGATGGCTGCAGATATGTCAACTACCCTTACAGAGGTATTGTCTAAATTACCAGTGTTGCAGGGTAAATGCAGTAGGTCAGGTATTAATGTAAATACTGAATCCTCTGATGCTTTATTAGCTATTTCCGATGTTCCCTCACAGTGCTCTGAGTTGGGGATCAGGGAATTACTGTCTGAGGGTGAAATTTCTGATTCAGTGAATGTCTTGCCTCAGACAGATTTGGATGCTATGTCATTTAAATTTAAGCTTGAACACCTCCGCCTGTTACTTATGGAGGTTTTAGCGACTCTGGATGATTGTGATCCTATTGTGATTCCTCCAGAGAAATTGTGTAAAATGGATAAATATTTGAAAGTACCTACTTACACTGATGTTTTTCTGGTTCGTAAGAGAAGTTCGGAAAATATTAGAAAGGAATGGGATAGACCAGGTATACCGTTTTCTCCCCCTCCTAATTTTAAGAAAATGTTTCCCATTTCAGATACCCTTCAGGACTCATGGTAAACGGTCCCTAAGGCAGAGGGAGCTATATCTACCCTAGCTAAGCGTACTACTATACCCATTGAGGATAGTTGTGCTTTCAAGAACCCTATGGATAAGAAATTAGATAAGAAATTAGAGGGTCTGCTAAAGAAATTATTTGTTAATCAGGGGTTTCTTTTACAACCTACGGCTTGCATTGTTCCAGTAACTACTGCAGCAGCTTTTTGGTTTGAGGCTCTAGAAGAGTCTCTTAAGGTTGAGACTCCATTAGATGACATCTTAGATAGAATTAAGGCTCTCAAGCTAGCTAATTCTTTTATTACTGATGCCGCTTTTCAAATTGCTAAATTAGCGGCAAAAAATGCAGGATTTGCTATTTTAGCACGTAGAGCATTATGGCTCAAATCTTGGTCTGCTGATGTGTCATCAAAACATAAGCTTTTAGCTATTCCCTTTAAAGGTAAGACCCTTTTCGGGCCAGAATTGAAGGAAATCATTTCTGATATTACAGGAGGTAAAGGCCATGCCCAACCTCACGATAAGTCGGTTAAAATGAGGGGTAAACAGAATAATTTTCGTTCCTTTCAGAATTTTAAAGGAGGACCCCCCGCTTATTCTTCTTCCACAAAGCAGGAAGGGAATTTTTCCCAATCTAAGTCAGTCTGGAGACCCAATCAGAACTGGAATAAGGGTAAACAATCCAAAAAGCCCACTGCTGGTCCTAAGACATCATGAAGGGGTGGCCCCCGATCCGGGACCGAATCTATTTTTCTCAGGCTTGGGCAAGAGATGTTCAGGATTCCTCGGCACTAGGAATAGTTTTTTTTTTTTTTTTCTCTCCCTCACTCCCTCCCCCTGCCCCCTCCCCGGGCAGTATCTTTAATATTTTCTGATTTCTTCTGGTTGATTCCGGGGTTCGATTTAATTTATTACGGGAGGGCTAGGCATAGCATCCCTGGGGGAAAGTAAGTTAAATAAGACAAATACAGAACAGGAAAACTCAAGAATCTGGTTAAGGAATAGCCTAATTCATTCGAGGTGTATGTGTGTGTAAATAGAAGTTTATTTAAAGAAGGTATGAGTAGGAAAAAAGAAAATGATAATGGAGGGAGAAGCTAAGATATTCCTGCAAATTTAATTGGTTACATTTGGAAAGATGTGTAAAGTGCTTGTAAACCGGAAATGTCTTTTTGTATAGTATTTAAGATGTGATCTCATACTGATTGTATAAGAGACAGATGTATGTGGATCTTCTTTTTGGAATGTAATGTATTTTTCTTTTGCTTCACCCTCAATAAAAAGAATTAATTAAAAAAAAGAAAAATTCTGATATGAATAAAGAATAGATCTGAAAAAAAAAAAAAAAAGAAATAGTGACCCACGGTTATAAATTGGAATTCAAGGATTTTCTCCCAAGAGGGAGATTTCATCTTTCAAAATTATCTGCAAACCAGATAAAAAGAGAGGCGTTCTTACGCTGTGTAAAAGACTTTTCTACTATGGGAGTAATTTGTCCAGTTCCAAAATTGGAACAGGGACAGGGGTTTTACTCAAACCTATTTGTAGTCCCCAAAAAAGACCCATTTTAGACCTCAAGTGTCTAAACAAATTTCTAAGAGTTCCATCATTCAAGATGGAGACAATTCGAACAATTTTACCAATGATCCAGGAGGGTCAATATATGACTACCGTGGATTTGAAGGGTGCTTACCTTCATATTCCAATCCACAAAGATCATCATCGGTTTCTAAGGTTTACCTTCTTGGACAAACATTATCAGTTTGTGGCTCTTCCTTTCGGGTTGGCCACAGCACCCAGAATCTTCACAAAGGTTCTAGGGTCTCTTTTGGCGGTTCTCAGACCGTGAGGGATAGCGGTGGCGCCTTATCTGGACGATATTCTGATTCAGGTGTCAACATATCATCTGACAAAATCTCACACGGACACAGTGTTGTCTTTTCTGAGAACTCACGGCTGGAAGGTGAACATAGAGAAGAGTTCTATTGTCCCACAGACAAGGATTCCTTTCTTGGGAACTCTGATAGACTCGGTAGCCATGAAAATATTTCTGACGGAGGTCAGAAAATCAAAGATTCAGAATACTTGCTGAGCACTTCAGTCCATTCCTCAGCCATCAGTGGCTCAGTGTATGGAGGTAATTGGATTAATTGTAGCGGCAATGGACATCGTTCCGTTTGCTCGCTTTCATCTCAGACCACTGCAACTGTGCATGCTCGGACAGTGGAATGGGGATTATTCAGATTTATCTCCTCAGATAATTCTGGATCAAGAGACTAGAAACTCTCTTCTTTGGTGGTTTTCGCCGGATCATCTGTCCAGGGGATTTGTTTCTGCAGACCCTCGTGGGTGATAGTGACAACAGATGCCAGCCTTCTGGGCTGGGGTGCAGTTTGGAACTTCCTGAAGGCTCAGGGTGTTTGGACTCAGGTGGAGTCTCTACTTCCAATCAATATTCTGGAACTGAGAGCAATATTCAATGCGCTTCAGGTGTGGCCTCATTTGGCTTTGGCCAAATTCATCAGATTCCAGTCGGACAACATCACGACTGTGGCATATGTCAATCATCAGGGGGGAACAAGGAGTTCATTAGCAATGATAGAGGTATCCAAGATAATCAGTTGGGCAGAGGCCCACTCTTTTCATCTGTCAGCAATCTACATCCCAGGAGTAGAGAACTGGGAAGCAGATTTTCTAAGTCGGCAGACTTTTCATCCGGGGGAGTGGGAACTTCATCCGGAGGTATTTGCCTCATTGATTCTCAGATGGGGCAGACCGGAATTGGATTTGATGGCATCTCGACAGAATGCCAAACTTCCAAGATACGGATCCCGGTCAAGGGATCCTTAGGCCGAACTGATAGATGCCTTGGCAGTGCCTTGGTTGTTCAGCCTAGCTTATCTGTTTCCACCGTTTCCTCTCCTCCCACGCGTGATTGCTCAAATCAAACAGGAGAGAGCTTCAGTGATCCTGATAGCACCTGCGTGGCCACGCAGGACTTGGTATGCGGATCTAGTGGACATGTCCTCTCTGCCACCGTGGAAACTTCCATTGAGACAGGACTTTCTCATTCAAGGGCCTTTCCAACATCCAAATCTAATTTCTCTGCAGCTGACTGCGTGGAGATTGAACGCTTGATTTTATCGAAGCGAGGATTCTCTGATTCAGTTATCAATACTTTGATACAGGCTAGAAAGCCTGTCACTAGAAAAATCTATCATAAGATATGGCGTAAATATCTTTATTGGTGTGAATCCAAGGGTTACTCATGGAGTAAGGTTAGGATTCCTAGAATTCTGTCTTTTCTCCAAGAAGGATTGGGGAAAGGGTTATCAGCGAGTTCCTTAAAGGGACAAATTTCAGCTTTGTCAATTCTGTTTCACAAACGTTTGGCAAATGTACCAGATGTTCAGTCTTTTTGTCAGGCTCTATCTAGAATTAAGTCTGTATTTAGACCTATTACTCCTCCCTGGAGTTTGAATTTAGTTCTTTGAGTTCTTCAAGGGGTTCCGTTTGAGCCTATGCATTCCATAGATATTGAACTGTTATCTTGGAAAGTTCTGTTTCTGGTTGCTATTTCTTCTGCTCAAAGAGTTTCTGAGCGTTACACAGTGTGATTCGCCTTATCTCATTTTTCATTCTGATAAGGTGGTTTTACGTACCAAACCTGGTTTTCTTCCTAAGGTTGTTTCGAATAAGAATATTAATCAGGAAATTGTTATTCCTTGCTTGTGTCCTAATCCTTCTTCTAAGAAGGAGCGTCTGTTACATAACTTGGACGTGGTCCGTGCCTTAAAGTTTTACTTACAGGCAACTAAGGATTTCCGTCAATCATCTTCATTATTCATTGTTTATTCTGGAAAGCGTAGGGGTCAGAAAGCTACGGCTACCTCTCTTTGTTTTTGGCTGGGAAGTATCATCCGCCTGGCATATGAGACTGCTGGACAGCAGCCTCCTGAAAGAATTACGGCTCATTCTACTAGGGCTGTGGCTTCCACATGGGCTTTTAAAAACGATGCATCTGTTGAACAGATTTGTAAGGCTGCGACTTGGTCGTCCCTTCACACTTTTTCCAAATTTTCCAAATTTGACACTTTTGCTTCTTCTGAGGCTATCTTTGGGAGAAAGGTTCTTCAAGCAGTGGTGCCTTCTGTTTAGGTTCCTGTCTTGTCCCTCTCTTTCATCCGTGTCCTATTGCTTTGGTATTGGTTTCCCACAAGTAAGGATGAAATCCGTGGACTCGTCATATCTTTGTAAAAGAAAAGTAAATTTATGCTTACCTGATAAATTAATTTCTTTTACGATATGACGAGTCCACGGCCCACTCTGTTATTTTAAGACAGATTTATTTTATTTTTTGTAAACTTCAGTCAACTTTTTAGCCTTTCCTTTTCTCTTCCTATAACCTTCGGCCGAATGACTGGAGGTGGAGGGGAAGGGAGGGGCTATATATATACAGCTCTGCTGTGGTGCTCTTTGCCACTTCCTGTTAGCAGGAGGTTAATATCCCACAAGTAAGGATGAAATCCGTGGACTCGTCATATTGTAAAAGAAATTAATTTATCAGGTAAGCATAAATTTAGTTATTGCTAACGCTCAACTTCTGTCCCGGCACACCTGTGTTCCCATGTAGTTAACAGGAAATATATATAGTGTAGTATAGTTTTGTACAGTTTACAGTACACTACATTAACTATATTCATATTTTATTACAATATATTTTATAGTAAGACTAAAAAAAATGAAAAATTTGAGAGCTCTATAGGAAACTCACTCGCTTTAGTGTGTGCTCCAGCTGCATATACTATAGTGTAATTTTGAATAACAGGGACCCAACCGTCAGTCAGTAATGTAGCTTGTTCTGGATGAGTGCGTTGCTTAGTTTACAGCAATGCTTCCAGCAGGGTCTAGTCAAAGGGACACTGAACCCAATTTTTTTCTTTCATGATTCAGATAGAGCATGCAATTTTAAGCCACTTTCTAATTTATTCCTATTATCAATTTTTTTTTCGTTCTCTTGCTATATTTATTTTCAAAAGAAGACATCTAAGCTTTTTTTTATTCAGAACTCTGGACAGCACTTTTTTATTGGAGGATGAGTTTATCCACCAATCAGCAAGAACAACCCAGGTTCATCACCAAAAATGGGCCGGCATCTAAACTTACTTTCTTGCATTTCAAATAAAGATACCAAGAGAATGAAGAAAATTTGATAATAGGAGTAAATTAAAAAGTTGCTTAAAATGTCATGCTCTATCTGAATCACGAAAGAAAATTTTTGGGTACGGTGTCCCTTTAAGCACTAATGACTGTGTATGATTACAATATTTAGTCATGGATCCTTCAAACTAACTAGATAGCAAAGTGTGAAACACCAATTACAGAAGCACAAATTTGTATCTTGTCTCCGATATTTGACGTCGGGATCATATCAGCACCTTAAATACAAGTGGGAGAAATTAGCCCAGGAAGGTAAACTGATTATATATTAGGTTGTTATACAAATATAATTGTATAGTCAAAAGTGCACTGTAATTTGGTTAAAAATATTTTTTACTATCAAAAATTAGACACGAGTGTTAACAAATGTTTATTCAATAAATTTCCAATAAAGATTTTTTTTCAATATTTTTTATCTACCTTAAGAATATTGCATAATTGTTTTGACAAAAAAATCCGGCCTGCTTCCAAGAACAAGTCACTGTGCATCAGCCAGCCAGACATAGCACTCAGCATCATAGAAATTCTTAAAAGGAGGAGAAAATATGCCAATTTTTTTTTAATGATCTCATCTTTTTCCTTTTCCTTTCATATTTTCTTTGAAGGAGCAGAGGCTAAGCAAAAAGTGCATCAACACCTTTTTACTGCTAGTATGACCCATAGCAAAGTGGTTAAACACTTGCACACACAAAAAAAATGTTTTTATTAATATCAGTTCTAAATGACATTCTTATCGGTTGCTTGCCTTAGTACACCGACCCTTTAAACATGAACATCAGAATATTACAAATTTATTTGCAATTAAGGGCTAGATTACCAGTGGAGCGCTATATATATTAATATACATATATATATTTTGTTACCTCGCGCTGCTCTAGGTGCTTTACTGTGTCTGACAGCATGAGAACAAGGCTCCCATTGGAGCATATGGAAGCACGCTCTCTCGAGCGCAAGGCTTCCAGGCAATGCAAACGCGTAATACTAGCGCACATTTACGTGCACTGGTATTACTGAGTGGTGCACAAATATTGTGCTTGTAATCTAGGCTTAAAGGGACAGTCTAGTCCAAAAAAAAAAAAAACTTTCATTATTCAGATAGGGCATGTAATTTTAAACAATTTTCCAATTTACTTTAATCACCAATTTTTCTTTGTTCTCTTGGTATTCTTAGTTGAAAGCTTAACTTAGGAGGTTCATATGCTAATTTCTTAGACCTTGAAGGCCGCCTCTTAAGAATGCATTTTAACAAGTTTTTCACCACTAGAGGGTGTTAGTTCATGTTTTTCATATAGATAACACTGTGCTCGTGCACGTGAAGTTACCTGGGAGCTTAAACTGCAAGTCTGTCAAAAGAACAAATAAAGGGGCAGCCTGCAGAGGCTTAGATACAAGATAATCACAGAGATAAAAAATATATAAATATAACTGTGTTGGTTATGCAAAACTAGGGAATGGGTAAACAAGGGATTATCTATCTTTTAAAACAATAACAATTCTGGTGTAGACTGTCCCTTTAAGTGTTTAAAAATGCTGTCAAAGGTCATGTTAAAAATAAAATGAAGGGTTTTGTGTCAGCAGAATCCTGGGTTTGGGATGGGACTCCAGGTTAAAGGGATATGAAACCCTAACATACGTGCCCCTGTCCGTTCCCATGGCGGAATTCAGCATTGCACACAAGCTCTATTTTGCGCTTGCATGGAATCCCGCCTTCTGCCTGCGTACAGCCAATCACGTGGGGGAAGGAGCTGCCAATCTCCCCTGTCGGAATATAACGGGGAGATTGAAATTCGCCACATTGGTGGCGAAAGGTTAGGAAAGCAGCGGTCTGATGACCGCTGCTTGCTAAATACGGCGTGCAGGGTCTCTTATGAGAACCTGCAGTCGTATGGGGTCGAAAGGCTTGCAAAGCCTTTGATAAATCAACCCCTTGGTTTAACTTTGGAAAACAAGCCAAGGGAAAGGGAAAGCTACTGGAGGGAAGGTGGGGCACAGTTCCCAAACCGCTACAATTCCCAAATATTTGGGAAGATTGAAGGCTCTGAAAATGTCACTTTGTATACTGATTGTGATGGCTTAGAATGTGAAAATGGCTTATTAGACAATATTAATCACTCCAATAAGAATATCTGCAACTCCGATTATGAAAAACTACTATTCTGAGGAATAAAACACATACATGTTTTCTTGCAGCTTATACACATTTTCTACATTTTGAAAATGTGTGTGTGAGATTATTATAAGGTGTTTGACAGTATATTGAAATAAAGAAAGTGACTTTAACAAATGGATAAGTTTTGTTCTGGACTGGTAATCAACAACTCTAGAAATTTACGGCTAGATTACGAGTTGTGCGTTAGGGTTAAAAAGCAGCGTTAAGGGGTCCTAACGCTGCTTTTTAACGCCCGCTGGTATTACGAGTCTTGAAATAACAGGTGTACCGCTCACTTTTTTGTTCAGACTCGTTAATACCGCAAATCCACTTACGTAAATTGCGTATCCTATATTTTCAATGGGACTTGCACAACGCCGGTATTACGAGTCTGCAAAAAAGTTGGATCAGCCAATAGAATGCAAGCTCAATCCTATTGGCTGATTGCATCAGCCAATAGGATTTTTCCTACCTTAATTCTGATTGGCTGATAGAATTCTATCAGCCAATCAGAATTCAAGGGACGCCATCTTGGATGATGTCATTTAAAGGAACCTTCATTCTTCAGTTGGACTTCGTTGGAAGAGGATGCTCCGCGTCTGATGTCTTGAAGATGGAGCCGCTCCGCACCAGATGGATGAAGATAGAAGATGCCATCTGGACGAAGACTTCTGCCCGTCTGGAGGACTTCTTCTGGCCGGCTTCAATGAAGACTTCTGCCCGTCTGGAGGACCACTTCGCCCGGCTTCGTTGAGGACTTCGGCCCAGCTGGGTGAAGACTTCTCAAGGTAGGTTGATCTTCAAGGGGTTAGTGTTAGGTTTTATTAAGGGGGGATTGGGTGGGTTTTAGAGTAGGGTTGGGTGTGTGGGTGGTGGGTTTTAATGTTGGGGGGGATTTGTAGTTTTTTTTAAAGGTAACAGAGCCGATTACTTTGGAACAATGCCCCGCAAAAGGCCCTTTTAAGGGCTATTTGTAATTTAGTATAGGGTAGGGCTTTTTATTATTTTGGGGGGCTTTTTTATTTTATTAGGGGGATTAGATTAGGTGTAATT
Source organism: Bombina bombina (assembly GCF_027579735.1). Taxonomy (NCBI): domain Eukaryota; kingdom Metazoa; phylum Chordata; class Amphibia; order Anura; family Bombinatoridae; genus Bombina; species Bombina bombina. The sequence continues at coordinate 943,049,487 of NC_069499.1, forward strand.
AGTTTAAAAAACTTGTAATTATTTTATTATTTTCTGTAATTTAATGTTTTTTTCCATTGTATTTAATTGTATTTAGTTTAGGTAATTAATTTAATTATAGTGTAGTGTTAGGTGTAATTGTAACTTAGGTTAGGATTTATTTTATAGGTAAATTTGAATTTATTTTAACTAGGTAGTTATTAAATAGTTAATAACTATTTAATAACTATTGTAGCTAGTTAAAATAAATACAAACTTGCCTGTAAAATAAAAATAAACCCTAAGGTAGATACAATGTAACTATTAGTTACATTCTAGCTATCTTAGGGTTTATTTTATAGGTAAGTATTTAGTTTTAAATATGAATAATTTAATTAATGATAGTAATATTTATTTAGATTTATTTAAATTATATTTAAATAATTTATAAGTTATGGGGGTGTTAGGGTTAGACTTAGGTTTAGGGGTTAATAACTTTAGTATAGTTGCGGCGACGTTGGGGGCGGCAGATTAGGGGTTAATAAATGTAGGTAGGTTGCGGCGACATTGGGGGTTAATAAATATAATGTAGGTGTCGCTGATGTTGGGGGTAGCAGATTAGGGGTTCATTAGTATAATGTAAGTGGCGGCGGTGTCCGGAGCGGCAGATTAGGGGTTAATAATATAAAGTAGGTTGCGGCGATGTCAGGAGCGGCAGATTAGGGGTTAATAAGTGTAAGATTAGGGGTGTTTAGACTCGGGTTCATGTTAGGGTGTTAGGTGTAGACATAAATGTATTTTCCCTATAGGAATCAATGGGGCTGCGTTAGGAGCTTTACGCTGCTTTTTTGCAGGTGTTAGGTTTTTTTTCAGCTGGCTCTCCCCCATTGATTCCTATGGGGAAATCATGCACGAGCACGTTTTACATGCTTACCGCTAACGTAAGCAGCGCTGGTATTGAGGTGAGATGTGGAGCTAAATTTTGCTCTCCGCTCACTTTTTTGCAGCTAACGCCGGGTTTGTAAAAACCTGTAATACCAGCGTTGTCTGTAGGTGAGCGGTGAGCATAAACTGCTCGTTAGCACCGCACAGCCTTACTGACAAAACTCGTAATATAGACGTTAGTGAGCGCATTTTTACTAGGCATGTGGAGGCATTAAAATTATTATTTCATGATTCACATATAGCATGTACTTTTTAACAACTTTCTAGTTTATCTCTATTATCAATTTTTCTTTGTTCTCTTGGTATCTTCTGTTGAAAAGCTGGGACGTATGCTCAGGACCATTTTTGGAGCACTAAGTGTCAGCAGTTTTGCAAGAAATGTTATCCATTTGCAAGGTTACTAGAGGGCAGAACTATTTCCTGCCAGGTAGCGCTCCAGATGCCTACCTAGGTATCTCTTCACCCTAGAATATCATGGGAACAAAGTAAATTTGATAGTAGAAGTAAACTGGAAACTTTTAAAAATGGTATGCTCTGTCTGAATCACAAAATAATTTGTTTGTTTTTCATATCGATTTGGCTCTCTCTGCATTGGATGCTTAAAAAAGGGTATTGCAGGAAGCCTTAATATCGAGGCACCACTGCTATACCCTAAAAGCGTCTAGAAGCGATCACGATCGCTTCCAGTGCTTCAAACCCCTGAGGACGTACAGGGTACGTCCTTGGTCATTAAGTGACAGTTTTTGTAGGACGTACCCTGTTATCTAGCATTTATTTAGTCTTTAAATGGACATGAAACCTAAAAAAAATATTTCACAATTCAGACAGAGCATTTGATTTTAAACAAATTTCCAGTTTATTTTGATTATCTAATTTGCTTTCTATTCTTTGTATCCTTTGTTGAAAATCATACCTAGGTAGGCTCAGGATCAGCAATGCACTACTGGGAGCTAGCTGCTGAGTGGTGGCTGCACATATGTGACTGTTGTCATTTGCTCATCTTGTGAATTCAGCTAGCTCCCAGTAGTGCATTGCTGCTCCTTCAACAAAGGATAGCAATAGAATGAAGCAAATTTGATTATAGAATTAAATTGGAAAGTTGTTCAAAAGTGAATGCCCTATCCGAATCATGAAAAAAATCTTTTTAGGTTTCATGACCCTTTAATGTCCCCATTAAAGACTAACGGCTAGATTTAGAGTTTTGTCGGTAACGACCCGCGTAGCCAATGCTGGCTTTTTTCTGGCCGCACCTTTAAAATAACTCTGGTATTGAGAGTCCACAGAATGGCTGCGTTAGGCTCCAAAAAAGGAGCGTAGAGCATATTTAACGCAACTTCAACTCTCGATACCAGAGTTGCTTACGGAAGCGGCCAGCTTCAAAAACGTGCTCGTGCACAATTCCCCCATAGGAAACAATGGGGCTGTTTGAGCTGAAAAAAAACCTAACACCTGCAAAAAAGCAGCGTTCAGCTCCTAACGCAGCCCCATTGTTTCCTATGGGGAAACACTTCCTACGTCTGCACCTAACACTCTAACATGTACCCCGAGTCTAAACACCCCTAACCTTACACTTATTAACCCCTAATCTGCCGCCCCCGCTATCGCTGACCCCTGCATATTATTATTAACCCCTAATCTGCCGCTCCGTAAACCGCCGCTACTTACATTATCCCTATGTACCCCTAACCTGCTGTCCCTAACACCGCCGACCCCTATATTATATTTATTAACCCCTAATCTGCCTCCCACAACGTCGCCTCCACCTGCCTACACTTATTAACCCCTAATCTGCCGACCGCACCGCTATTATAATAAAGTTATTAACCCCTAATCATCCTCACTAACCCTATAATAAATAGTATTAACCCCTAATCTGCCCTCCCTAACATCGCCGACACCTAACTTCAAACATTAACCCCTAATCTGCCGACTGGAGCTCACCTCTATTCTAATAAATGTATTAACCCCTAAAGCTAAGTCTAACCCTAACACTAACACCCTCCTAAGTTAAATATAATTTTAATCAAACGAAATTAATTAACTCTTCTTAAATAAATTATTCCTATTTAAAGCTAAATACTTACCTGTAAAATAAATCCTAATATAGCTACAATATAAATTAAAATTATATTATAGCTATTTTAGGATTAATATTTATTTTACAGGTAACTTTGTATTTATTTTAACCAGGTACAATAGCTATTAAATAGTTAAAAACTATTTAATAGCTAAAATAGTTAAAATAATTACAAATTTACCTGTAAAATAAATCCTAACCTAAGTTACAATTAAACCTAACACTACATTATCAATAAATAAATTAAATAAAATACCTATAATTATCTACAATTAAACCTAACACTACACTATCAATAAATAAATTAATACAATTCCTACAAATAAATACAATGAAATAAACTAACTAAAGTACAAAAAATAAAAAAGAACTAAGTTACAAAAAATAAAAAAATATTTACAAACATTAGAAAAATATTACAACAATTTTAAACTAATTACACCTACTCTAAGCCCCCTAATAAAATAACAAAGCCCCCCAAAATAAAAAAATGCCCTACCCTATTCTAAATTACTAAAGTTCAAAGTTCTTTTACCTTACCAGCCCTGAACAGGGCTCTTTGCGGGGCATGCCCCAAGAAATTCAGCTCTTTTGCCTGTAAAAAAAAAACATACAATACCCCCCCCCCAACATTACAACCCACCACCCACATACCCCTAATCTAACCCAAACCCCCCTTAAATAAACCTAACACTAAGCCCCTGAAGATCTTCCTACCTTATCTTCACCATACCAGGTTCACCGATCGATCCAGAAGAGCTCCTCCGATGTCCTGATCCAAGCCCAAGCAGGGGGCTGAAGAGGTCCATGATCCGGCTGAAGTCATCATCCAAGCGGGAGCTGAAGAGGTCCATGATCCGGCTGAAGTCATCATCCAAGCGGGAGCTGAAGAGGTCCATGATCCGGCTGAAGTCTTCTATCAACGGCATCTTCAATCTTCTTTCTTCCGGATCCATCTTGAAGAATTTTCCTACCTTAATTCCGATTGGCTGATAGAATCCTATCAGCCAATCGGAATTCGAGGGACGCCATCTTGGATGACGTCCCTTAAAGGAACCATCATTCGTCAGGAAGTCGTCGTCGGAAGAAGATGGGTCCGCGGTGGAGGTCTTCAAGATGGATCCGGAAGAAAGAAGATTGAAGATGCCGTTGATAGAAGACTTAATCCGGATCATGGACCTCTTCAGCTCCCGCTTGGATGATGACTTCAGCCGGATCATGGACCTCTTCAGCCCCCTGCTTGGGCTTGGATCAGGACATCGGAGGAGCTCTTCTGGATCGATCGGTGAACCTGGTATGGTGAAGATAAGGTAGGAAGATCTTCAGGGGCTTAGTGTTAGGTTTATTTAAGGGGGGTTTGGGTTAGATTAGGGGTATGTGGGTGGTGGGTTGTAATGTTGGGGGGGGGGGTATTGTATGTTTTTTTTTACAGGCAAAAGAGCTGAATTTCTTGGGGCATGCCCCGCAAAGGGCCCTGTTCAGGGCTGGTAAGGTAAAAGAGCTTTGAACTTTAGTAATTTAGAATAGGGTAGGGCATTTTTTTTATTTTGGAGGGCTTTGTTATTTTATTAGGGGGCTTAGAGTAGGTGTAATTAGTTTAAAATTGTTGTAATATTTTTCTAATGTTTGTAAATATTTTTTTATTTTTTGTACTTTAGTTAGTTTATTTCATTGTATTTATTTGTAGGAATTGTATTTCATTTATTTATTGATAGTGTAGTGTTAGGTTTAATTGTAACTTAGGTTAGGATTTATTTTACAGGTAAATTTGTAATTATTTTAACTATTTTAGCTATTAAATAGTTCTTAACTATTTAATAGCTATTGTACTTGGTTAAAATAAATACAAAGTTACCTGTAAAAAAAATATTAATCCTAAAATAGCTATAACATAATTATAATTTATATTGTAGCTATATTAGGATTTATTTTACAGGTAAGTATTTAGCTTTACAGGGAGTGCAGAATTATTAGGCAAATGAGTATTTTGACCACATCATCCTCTTTATGCATGTTGTCTTACTCCAAGCTGTATAGGCTCGAAAGCCTACTACCAATTAAGCATATTAGGTGATGTGCGTCTCTGTAATGAGAAGGGGTGTGGTCTAATGACATCAACACCCTATATCAGGTGTGCATAATTATTAGGCAACTTCCTTTCCTTTGGCAAAATGGGTCAAAAGAAGGACTTGACAGGCTCAGAAAAGTCAAAAATAGTGAGATATCTTGCAGAGGGATGCAGCAGTCTTAAAATTGCAAAGCTTCTGAAGCGTGATCATTGAACAATCAAGCGTTTCATTCAAAATAGTCAACAGGGTCGCAAGAAGCGTGTGGAAAAGCCAAGGCGCAAAATAACTGCCCATGAACTGAGAAAAGTCAAGCGTGCAGCTGCCAATATGCCACTTGCCACCAGTTTGGCCATATTTCAGAGCTGCAACATCACTGGAGTGCACAAAAGCACAAGGTGTGCAATACTCAGAGACATGGCCAAGGTAAGAAAGGCTGAAAGACGACCACCACTGAACAAGACACACAAGCTGAAACGTCAAGACTGGGCCAAGAAATATCTCAAGACTGATTTTTCTAAGGTTTTATGGACTGATGAAATGAGAGTGAGTCTTAATGGGCCAGATGGATGGGCCCGTGGCTGGATTGGTAAAGGGCAGAGAGCTCCAGTCCGACTCAGACGCCAGCAAGGTGGAGGTGGAGTACTGGTTTCGGCTGGTATCATCAAAGATGAGCTTGTGGGGCCTTTTCGGGTTGAGGATGGAGTCAAGCTCAACTCCCAGTCCTACTGCCAGTTTCTGGAAGACACCTTCTTCAAGCAGTGGTACAGGAAGAAGTCTGCATCCTTCAAGAAAAACATGATTTTCATGCAGGACAATGCTCCATCACACGCGTCCAAGTACTCCACATCGTGGCTGGCAAGAAAGGGTATAAAAGAAGAAAATCTAATGACATGGCCTCCTTGTTCACCTGATCTGAACCCCATTGAGAACCTGTGGTCCATCATCAAATGTGAGATTTACAAGGAGGGAAAACAGTACACCTCTCTGAACAGTGTCTGGGAGGCTGTGGTTGCTGCTGCACGCAATGTTGATGGTGAACAGATCAAAACAATGACAGAATCCATGGATGGCAGGCTTTTGAGTGTCCTTGCAAAGAAAGGTGGCTATATTGGTCACTGATTTGTTTTTGTTTTGTTTTTGAATGTCAGAAATGTATAAATGTGAATGTTGAGATGTTATATTGGTTTCACTGGTAAAAATAAATAATTGAAATGGGTATATATTTGTTTTTTGTTAAGTTGCCTAATAATTATGCACAGTAATAGTCACTTGCACACACAGATATCCCCCTAAAATAGCTATAACTAAAAACAAACTAAAAACTACTTCCAAAACTATTCAGCTTTGATATTAATGAGTTTTTTGGGTTCATTGAGAACATGGTTGTTGTTCAATAATAAAATTAATCCTCAAAAATACAACTTGCCTAATAATTCTGCACTCCCTGTAAATAGGAATAATTTATTTAAGAAGAGTTAATTAATTTCGTTAGATTAAAATTATATTTAATTTAGGGGGGTGTTAGTGTTAGGGTTAGACTTAGCTTTAGGGGTTAATACATTTATTAGAATAGCGGTGAGCTCCAGTCGGCAGATTAGGGGTTAATAATTGAAGTTAGGTGTCGGCGATGTTAGGGAGGGCAGATTAGGGGTTAATACTATTTATTATAGGGTTATTGAGGCGGGAGTGAGGCGGATTAGGGGTTAATAACTTTATTATAGTAGCGGTGCGGTCCGCTCGGCAGATTAGGGGTTAATAAGTGTAGGCAGGTGGAGGCGACGTTGAGGGGGGCAGATTAGGGGTTAATAAATATAATATAGGGGTCAGCGGTGTTAGGGGCACATAAGTATAACGTAGGTGGCGGTCCGCAGATTAGGGGTTAATTATTGTAGGTAGCTGGCGGCGACGTTGTGGGGGGCAGGTTAGGGGTTAATAAATATAATATAGGGGTCGGCGGTGTTAGGGGCAGCAGATTAGGGGTACATAAGTATAACGTAGGTGGCGGTCGGCAGATTAGGGGTTAAAAAAAATTAATCGAGTGGCGGCGATGTGGGGGGGGGCTCGGTTTAGGGGTACATAGGTAGTTTATGGGTGTTAGTGTACTTTAGAGTACAGTAGTTAAGAGCTTTATGAACCGGCGTTAGCCCAGAAAGCTCTTAACTACTGACTTTTTTCTGCGGCTGGAGTTTTGTCGTTAGATTTCTAACGCTCACTTCAGACACAACTCTAAATACCGGAGTTAGGAAGATCCCATTGAAAAGATAGGATACGCAATTGACGTAAGGGGATCTGCGGTATGTAAAAGTCGCGGCTGAAAAGTGAGCGTTAGACCCTTTCCTGACTGACTCCAAATACCGGCGGTAGCCTAAAACCAGCGTTAGGAGCCTCTAACGCTGGTTTTCACGGCTACCGCCAAACTCCAAATCTAGGCCTAAATAAATGCTAGATAGAATGATGTATTCAAAGCAAATATTAGCCTGAGAGTAATTTACAGATGTTTTTTTTTTGGTTTTTTTTAAACGATAGTTATAACATTTAGAAGAAGCAATTGTAAAGTTTGTATGTATCTCCATAGTGCACTGTTGTGTTGTAACCTTAAATTTTTGTATTAATTACAGGAAAAGGGGACAAATTAAATAATTGATATATTATTTTTTACTACACTTAAACATTTTATATAAGTATTTAATGCCCCCACACGGCTAGCAGAAATGCACTCACTACAATTGTAGAGTTGATGACTGCCAGAACAAAACTGATCCATTTGTTAGAGAAACTAAAGTCTCTTACTGTCAAAAACCTTATACTCTCTCAACTCATCCTCTATAAATCCTTTCCACTTCATCCTCTGCCTATATTCAAAGGGGTGTTTGTTTGTTCTATTATATGGTGGGTGTAGGAGCAATCAGAAGCTACCAACCACATGCTACTAAATCTCCTTACTAAATACAGCAGAAGATGTTATTGGATTGCAAGGGCAAGTCTACATTAAAGGTGTTACTGAATCAGGTTCAGACCTAGTACCACCTCCCTTAAGTGACATCACTACCTCTAACTTCCAAAGAACACCTAAAGTAATGTTAAAACTGAGTGTATTTGAAATACTAGCGTGCATCTATTGAGTAAATTAAGTGGACCTTCATTCATTTTTACTTGAAAATGCTATAGTTGGGGTTTTTTTGTTATTTTTTTGTTGTTGTTTTTTTTTAACATAATACTAAAATAACCCCTTCTGACCTTCCACCGCAAAGCTATTTTTTCTTTACAAGGTGATGTTTCCACCTCTTCTGCACTATAGTTAATCTCTGAATGCTGTATGGCTAGCGCAGCTATTGGAGAAGAGGTTGAAACATCACTTCATTAAAAAAAAAGTTAGCTTTGTGGTGGGTAGCTGGAAGGGGTTATTTTAGTATAACGATCAAAAAAAGTAAAAAAAAAAAAAAAAGTTTTATAGCATTTTCAAGTAAATATCATCAATGAAGGTCTACTTATTATTACATAAGATTTGATTTAAGATGTGTCACTTTACTCTACAAAACTATACTGGAGGTATATGAAATACACAACATGGCTATATAAACTAGAATAAAAGAAGGATTTGGGGCCATACTCAACTGAATAAATTTTTAAATTGGCATTTTTCCCTTATACTCTGGCAGTGCTTGTCTGCGTATGCCAATCTGCATTATGTGTTGTGCACATGTGAGCCAGCAGCCAATACCATTGGCTACTGATGCATATGCTGATGTATATGCGTAAATGCTGCATGTGTCCTTTGGTATAAGCATAAATCTATTAAATATTTATACATTTTCAGTTAAACTTTGTTTAAAAAACAAACAAAAACAAACAAACAATGCAGTGCTTAAAGGGGCAGCCTACATTAAAATTGTTATTGTTTAAAAAGATAGATAACGCCTTTACTACCCATTCCCGGTTTTGCACAGCCAACATTGTTATATTAATACACTTTATAACATTTAAAGCTCTAAAGGCTGTGACACACTGCAAGCGGAGCGGTGCGCAGCGTGTAGCTGCAGCTGTGCACGCTCAGTGTGTCCTGCCTTTTCATCTCTGAGCACTCTGCTGCGTCAGGTCGCGTAGCTGAGCACTCAGAGATGAAATAATTGAACTTCAGAAGCGATGCGACGCGGTGCGAAGCAGCTGCATCGCTTCGCGCCGCATCGCTTGCAGTGTGTCACAGCCTTAACTGTCTGCCTGTTTCAAAGACTCTATTGACAGCCTCTTAATCACATGTTTTTGTATTTTCTTTTCACAACAGGAGACTGCTAGTTCATGTGGGCCATATAGATAACAATGTGTTCACGCCCGAGGAGATATTTAAGATTTAGCACAACACAGTACTAAATGCAGGTCAATAGATAATAAATAAAATGTCATGTGATCAGGGGGCTGTCAGAAGATGCTTAGATACAAGGTAATCACAGAGGTAAAAAATATATTAAAGTGAAGTTCCATTTGGATGAATTAGTGCTCGGTTTTTAATAAACCTATTAAAAACAAAGGCACTTTAATTCATCAAAATTGACATTTCACTGTTTTCTTCAAAAACTTACCTTTTAATCCTGAAAGCCACTCCATCGATTCCCCCAGCCGTCAGAAGCCTCTGCAGACATCAGAAATAACGAATTAGGCTTCCTCCAATCACAGCTCCCTCCCCCCGGGGGAATCTTGTCCTGATGCAACGCTGTGATAATGATGTGGGATTCGTCATTTTGGACGCATGAAGACGGCTTGCGATAGGTGGAGGAAGTGCAGGAGCGGCTGCCAGGATTAAAAGGTAAGTTTTTGAAGAAAACAGTGAAATGTCTATTTTGATGAATTAAAGTGCCCTTGTGTTTATTAAAAAGTGGGCAATAATTCATCAAAATGGACCTTCACTTTAATATAACTGTGATGGTTATGCAAAACTGGGGAATGGGTAATAAAGAGATTATCTATCTTTTAAAACAATACAAATTCTATTGTAGACTGTTACTTTAAGTTCATAAATACCCATCTATATATAATTCATACACCATCCTTATTTTGTTTTTATTAGTCAAATAGGGCTTCCTGTGAGAGAAGCTGCATCCTTTACTGACACCACAAACAGCAGATATCTTTAGGATGCTACTAAAACATAAAAAAAAATGCCAGTCATTTGTGGTTAGTACAAATTAGTCTTTAACACTTGTGAAAAACAGTAGCAAATTATTACAGATATGTCATTTACTAATTTAAAACATTTGTTTAGGCTTTAGTTTAATTTATGTAATTTTGCACAACAAATACAATACAGCATTAGAGGCAGTTGCCCCATTCAAGGCCAGATTACAAGTGGAGCACATTTGTCAGTATGGGTCGCAATAACCAATACTGTGCTTGCGCGTGAATTACAATATGAAAGTAAACGCATTCACTTAAACGCAAATTAAATGTGTGCGCGAGTGGAGACCTAGAGTAAGAGTTAAAAAAGTGCACCAAACACAGCATAATTACATTAAAAAAGTGGCATATTTAGGTTTTGTGCTGTCCTAGGCACTCAAAATTCTGCTGCCCCTTCAACATCCCCCCCCCCCTCAGGTTTTAAGCCTTTTTTGCCCATAACATTCTTGGGTCAAGCCTATCATGATCAAATTAACAGAAGCTGCAGTCTGAACTCTGGCGTATCTGCCCATACACATTTAATTGCAGGGAACTTTTAAAGCTGTAAAACATTTATTAAAGCAGCTTGAGAAAGATTTGTAAATCTTTGAAGAAGTTGTAGAGAAGCTATAAGGAATGTTTTTTTAGTATAGTATATAATAGTATAGTATATTAAATAGCCAGATAAGCTATTGTGTCTGTTTTTATGTTTTGTGTTCTCTCTCTTCTCCCCCAGACTCCAAACCTTTCCAGAAGGACTTACTATTGGGGTGGGAGGAAGTTACCTTATCAGGAATATGGAAACAACAAATGCCATAGCTTAAAAAAACCCTTAAAAATACATTACTAAGAGAGAGAGCACAATATCAGCAATAAAACCACCCAGACTTTACGGAACAAGATGTTAGAAGATTAAGCACATGATAAATGATTTGTACAAATATTTTCTTTATAATAACAACTTACATGTTTAACATATTGGTTTGCTAGCCAGTCACTGTAAGACAAAATATGGTTCTATAAAATGAATTAGTGACCTTCTATTTTTCCATAGTTCATGACCATTCTGAAGCAGTTATAGACACCACGGGTAATAAAAGGGACAGTCTACACCTTAGTCATCTTAAAGTCTTACTTTAGATTAAGCTGCAAATAGCCTTCTGCACCTTTTCTATATAATGCAGCAGGAATGGTAAAAAGGTTATCTTAAATTTAATTTTGTTTGTGGACACTTTGAAATGGCTGCTGCCAAGCTCTGTCCACTGATGACATCACTATCATGAATAACAATTCATATATATATATATATATATATATATATATATATATATATATATATATATATATATATATATATATATATATATATATATATATATATATATATATATATTTATTTATTAATATTCATACCTACCTGTGGGTTTAGCACTGTAGGATTACACAGTGCTGGGTAAGCGCATTTCCGGTTTGCGAAGGAAAACGCTTAATAGCGTCCTACTCGTAATCTGGCCCTAATTGTTTTCTTGTGTGTTCACTGAGGTTTAAAGCTGTGGGATGGATATGTGATTTCACATTGTACCACTGGTATTTACCAAAACTGGTGCATTATGATCTTGACAATTGAACCAAAGTGTAAATGTTTCTAATTTACTATACATATTACAAATGTTAGCAGGAAAATTAAAGGGACATGAAACACATTTTTTTCGTTTCATGATTGAGATAGAGCATGCAATGTTAAACAATTTTACTTATTTACTTCTATTATCAAATTTCCTTTGTTCTTTTGGAATCTTGTTGATAAGCAGGGATCTAAGCTCAGCAGCATGCACTTGTCTTGAGCACTATATGGCAGCAGTTTTGTAAGAATATTATCCATTTGCAAGAGACAAAAATGGCAGAACTATTTCCTGCCATGTAGTGGATACCTACCATATCCCTTTAAGATTGCAGGTGGACAAGCTCTCAAGCAGAAAACCTGTCCGCCAGCAATTAGCACTTATACAACATCAAATGGTGACATCTAGATTGCACTAATCCCACCCCCTGCTCTGGCACAACCAATCTCACAAGAGCATGGCCTGTCAATCACCATGAACAAGTGAGTTCTGGGTGATTTATCTCCACTATCTCTGAGGTGTCAGACAGGATAAGAAACAGGAACTGCTTGTTAAATTTTTGGTTGCTCACTTCATGCGATTCTGCACCTGAACATGTCAGAAGCTGCAAATGCCTTAAATATCACCTATGTGAACATACACACCATCTAATTTACTTATTCAATGTGTTTATATGTTTGTTATATGTAAGTTTAATAGCAATGATTTTAAAAGAAATTAAAAAAAAGCTGAGGTTATTTTTCCCTACTTGTTTTACACTTGTGCAGTGCAAATAATGAGGTCCATTGAGAGTATAAATCTGTAACCACAATCTACTCCAGTTTGGTTGACAGCATTTGATATGGAGAGTCTAATGCTGAAATATGTTCTGTCTGTCACAATGATTTATGGATTTCTAAATTCTTACAGATTTTAATTAAGTTTGCTTCATCTGACCAATGCAACACTTTAGGTGCTGTTTCATAATGGTGTATGGACAAGAATGTGCAAAATTCGGATTAATTTAAAGGGACAGTATACACTCATTTTCATATAACTGCATGTAATAGACACTACTTTAAAGAATAAAATGTACAGATAATGATATAAAAATCCAGTATAAAACTGTTTAAAAACTTACTTAGAAGCTCTCAGTTTAGCTCTGTTGAAAAAGTAGTTGGAAAGTCCACTGCAAGTGGGAAATAAGACACTCCCCCCTCCCCCTTCTTTTGCATATGAAAAGACCCTTTACACAAACAGGAGCAAGCTGAAGTAGGTATCTGACGGTAATCTCATAAAACTTTGGGGCTTGGTTAGGAGTCTGAAAATCAGAGCAATGTTATTTAAAAATAAGCAAAACTATACATTTATTTAAAAAAACAAAAACTTTATGGGCTATATAAATAGATCAACTACAAAACATTTATGCAAAGAAAAAATGAGTGTATAATGTCCCTTTAACTGTTCTTAGGTAAAGCACAATATTAAACTTATAGGGAATGAGTTGGAATGCAGGTAAAGGTCATTCAGGCCTATTAGTCAGCAACATTAGTCACTGCTCGGTATGGGGGATTGCTCACTATGATTACAAACTACTGCTTATGGGTTAGTTATAGTAGCCCATTGAAAAGTACCATTTCCTGAACACATGAGCAAAGTTTTATGCCTACTTTCCCAACAATATTTATTTTAAAGGGCACGGCAGACTAAATTAAAACTTTTATGATTAATACTGAGAGTACACATGCACTCTCCTAAACCCACATCATAATGCTTTCATAGAAACCAGCTAAATTTCAACAAAGCATACGTTGATAATCTAAGTAAATTGAATTCTATTTTTTTATTGTAAGCTCTTATAAAAGTTCATTGTTAGTATAAGACAGCTAAAAAAATGAAGTTTGTACTTAAATCATTAACCCCTTAATGACAGAGGACGTACCAGGTACGTCATAGAAAAAACTCCCCATAATGACAGTTGATGTACCTGGTACGTCCTCTGTTGTCTGAAGTACAGCCCACTCAAAAAAAAAAAAAAAAAGGATCGATCTAGATGTAGTGGCATCTTTGTTCTTTAATAAGGGATCTGGGAGGGGGAGGGTTGAATATTATTTAGGGGGGCCAGCTACACTACAGCAAACATATATTTTATATTAAAAAAGTAAAAAAAAACTATTTTGGGGGGCAAATTGGGTACTGGCAGACAGCTGCCAGTACCCAAGATGGCGGCATATAGACAGAGGGGGAGGGTTAGAAAGATGTAAGGGGGGATCAGGGAGGTTGTGGGGTAAGGGGGGATCTATCACTGCAGACTTTATGCCAAAAAATAAAAAAAAATATTTTGATTTCAGTACTGGCAGACTTTCTGCCAGTACTTAAGATGGCGGTGACAATTGTGAGGTGGGGAGGGAAGAGAGCTGTTTGAGGAAGGTCAGGGGGGAATCAGGGGGTGGGATGTGTCAGGTGGGAGGCTGATCTCTACACTAAAGCTAAAAATTAACCCCACAAGCTACCTAATTAACCCCTTAACTGCTGGGCATATTACAAGTGTGGTGCGCAGCAGTATTTAACGGCCTTATTATTACCAAAAAGCAACACCAAAGCCATATATGTCTGCTATTTCTGAACAAAGGGGATCCCAGAGAAGCATTTACAACCATTTGTGCCATAATTGCACAAGCTGTTTGTAAATAATTTCAGTGAGAAACCTAAAATTGTGAAAAATTTAAGTTTTTTTTTTTATTTGATCGTATTTGGCGGTGAAATGGTGGCATGAAATATACCAAAATGGGCCTATATCAATAATTTGGGTTGTCTACTACACTACACTAAAGCTAAAATTAAACCTAAAAGCTCCCTAATTAACCCCTTCACGGCTGGGCATAATACACGTGTGGTGTGCAGCGGCATTTAGCGGCCTTCTAATTACCAAAAAGCAACGCCAAATCCATATAGGTCTGCTATTTCTGAACAAAGGGGATCCCAGAGAAGTATTTACAACCATTTATGCCATAATTGCACAAGTTGTTTGTAAATAAATTCAGCGAGAAACCTAAAGTTAGTGAAAAAAATTGTGAAAAAGTCAACAATTTTTTTTATTTGATCGCATTTGGCGGTGAAATGGTGGCATGAAATATACCAAAATGGGTCTAGATCAATGCTTTGGGATGTCTTCTAAATATAAATATATACATGTCAAGGGATATTCAGGGATTCCTGAAAGATATCAGTGTTCCAATGTAACTAGCGCTAATTTTGAAAAAAAGTGGTTTGGAAATAGCAAAGTGCTACTTGTATTTATGGCCCTATAACTTGCAAAAAAAGCAAAGAACGTGTAAACATTGGGTATTTCTAAACTTGGGACAAAATTTAGAAACTATTTAGAATGGGTGTATTTTGGTGGTTGTAGATGTGTAACAGATTTTGGGGGTAAAAGTTAGAAAAAGTGTGTTTTTTTTAATTTTTTTCCTCATATTTTATATTTTTTTATAGTAAATTATAAGATATGATGAAAATAATGGTACCTTTAGAAAGTCCATTTAATGGCGAGAAAAACGGTATATAATATGTGTGGGTAAAGTAAATGAGTAAGAGGAAAATTACAGCTAAACACAAACACTGCAGAAATGTAAAAATAGCCATTGTCATTAAGGGTAAGAAAATTGAAAAATGGTCCGGTCATTAAGGGGTTAAAGAACTATATGATGTTAAAAAAACAACAACAAATAATGGAATAGAAATATTTTTATAACTGCTGGGAAATATACATGAAGATATAAGACATAGAATCACAAAAAGAAAATGATCAAAATATACAATAGAAGCGCAACTCAGAGGAGAATGGATGTGTTATATGGGGAGCGTATGGGGAGGTTGTGGGAAGAAAAGTAGATAGATGATTTGAAATGACTATTAAAAATTGAGATAGAATGTTTTGACATTATGTTTATATTTTTCTTTAGTTGTTTTTTCTCTTTTCAGAGTGAAACACAATAAAAATAATTCTCACAATAATTGAGCTAGAATTATTTATTTATTTATTTTACGTTAAAGGAATAGTCTAGTCGAAATTAAACTTTGAAGATTCAGATACAGCATGCAATTGTTAGCATAGGAGCCGGACTATTTTGGGTTCAGCACCTGGGTAGAACTTTCTGATTGGTGACTAAATGTAGCCACCAATCAGAAAGAGCTACCCAGGTGCTAAACCAAAAATGGGCCGGCTTGTAAACTTACATTCAAATAAAAATACCAAGAGAATGAAGAAAAATTGACAATAAGAGTAAATTAGAAAGTTGCTTAAAATTGCATGCTATATTTCAATCATGAAAGTTTAATTTTGACTAGACTACATTTTCCCCTTTTTTCAGTGAAACATAATTTTTTCCTCCTCACAATATTTGAAATAGTGTAAAAAAAATGTTAACACTAATTCTACACTTTTTCCTTGTTTTTGTCTTTTTTCAGAAAGAGTGAAACACAATGGAAATTGTTTTTCTTCCCTCCCCCCACAATTACATTTTAACACTAAGATTACACACACACCTCTTTTATTTTTTATAAGTGAAATAAAATGATTTATTTTAATCTAAATACACTTTATCCCTTTCTCTTCTACTGTTTTTCCCTCTTCTCTGTCAAACCCCCCCCCCCTCCATTATTTGTATGTAATACAAGCATTTCTTTATATTGAGATAATGAGAATATAAAGCTAAGTAATAGCTATTTTTTTAAATGGCTTTTGCGGTTTAAGGTCCAAAAATACCCTTTTTCTAATTACTTGTTTAGGGTACTTTAAGGGACATAAAACCCAAAAAATTTTCTTTCATGATTTAGATAGAACATCACATTTTTAACAACTTAAAAAATATAAAAAGAAATGAGGAAGGGTTTCCTAATCATGAGAAGTTTCTTTAACATTTTATTTTTACTGAATGATATGTTGCTTTTCTCATAGGATGTAATGTCTGCTATGCTCTTTTCTGTACTATATATTTAGTATTTTATTTTTTTTTTTTAGTATTTTTGTCCTATGAGCTAAAATTTTCACTGTGTCTTATTCTTCCCTTCTGTATCTTATCTAAACATTTAATAAACATTACATTAAAAAGTATTTTTTTATTTCTATGTCCCTTTAATTCATAGCAAAAGGGCTGATTCAGTTCTGTATAAATAAAAGTTAGAATGTCTTTAGAAATGGGTAGGAACATGACTCATACAGGATAAATATAGAGAGGAATTCCCTTTTTTCGTGTGTGGCTGCAGGATATTCCTGGAAATCACTTTCTGTCTGAGTTTACCTACACTTCAATTCCTCACTTCTAAGAATTTTAGTAGCCTCTACATAACTAAACATGTTGACCTCTATGCAGGCATCTGTAGATAAAGGTGATGACAACTTGTACATAAGTGGAATCAGTAAAGTACAGGGGGGAAATACAAATTTAAAAAAATGCAAGATTGATTTCTTTACCTGTAATATTGAGGATAGTAGATATTGGGTGATAGATTAGTTCACTATATCCCCAGTAGAGGTTGTAGAACAGAAAAAGTTCAAAGTTTTCACAGTAGGACTGGGAGGTTGATTTGTTCTTGTGCCTCTGGTTTACATAGCATTTCTGTTTCCACTGCAATTTGAAAAAATTACATTTTCAGTTTAGGTGGAAGTTTCAACAGGCAAACTCAGTTATTTCAAAAGACAAAATGAGGATAAAGGAGCTATTTGTAAACAATTTAATATATTCAAAAAGAAAAATGGATCAAGGGGAGTCATCTTTACTGTACAATGTCCTTTTCAAATAAATCTATACTGATTTAATAGATAATAACAGAGTTTAGAGAGCATAGCAGACACAAATGTATTGAAATTGCTAATGGAAGGTGAGCTCTGTTTGACAGCAGACCAATTGCAGAGGCAAACAGATTATAACCCAACCGCATAGCCTTGTGCTTTTTAAGATAAACAATGAACAAACCTGTATACTAATTCTTAAGATTTTTTTGAAGTTGAGAATTACTGTAGGAGGAGGGAGAAGTAAAACTGAGTATGGTTTAGGGGAACACATAAATGTGTGGAAAGGGTAGGGGAGGCAGAAGCAAGGATTTTTTAAACAAATGTTTTTATTTGAGATCTGATATGTGCAGAGATACACATCATAAAGCGAAGAGGAGTCTGACTAGACAGTAATATTAATATACTGTAGAAAACCCTTTTCTTGGTTACATATATTACAAATGGAGCGCAATCGCTACTGTGAGAAGCACCAATGCGATCGTAGCAGGGGCGTATTTTGGCATAGGAAAACAAGGCACTTGCTTAGGCGGCAGATTGAGGGGCCAGCACTTTTTGAGTCTCTATTGGGAGCAGCAGGTGACTTAACTATAGCTAGCTGTCTGTTTATATGTACATATAGATATATGTAAAATTCATAGTGTGGTATAGCACTCCAGGTTACCATATTAGTAAATGCATTGCTTTTTTTGCCCGGGGAGCACTTCAATATGCAAACACTGTTATGAAATTGAGCAGACACCCACCGGGGTATTAATTCCTTATTGCTTTATTAAATATGATGTTTCGGGGTAACCCCCGTCCTTAGACAATCAAATATAAATAAAAGTTACTCAGCAACATTTATGCATCCCCACTTCCCAAGCTCGCGCCACAGCCGGCCACATTCCAGATGCCACTGCGACCACGTGACCCACTCACCATGTCATCAGTTGCTAAGGGCAACGAGACACTGCTAGGTGGTTTCCGTGAGAGTTAAAAACAGAGAATAGTCAACATATAATTGCACAACAGGTGTTCTATACAAACTAGCATCTTAACCGCATAGTTGTTCATCTTAGTCAACCTACTATACAATCGTATTTTTCTTTAACTTTCTTTATCTGCTTATTTGGGGATCAGTACTTTCTTATACTATCAGATCTCCCCTGGAGTTACAGCTTATTCCGTAGCTAGAATACTGTCCAAGTATATTTCTTATTATGGCTCACATTATATAATCTAATTTATTTTTCAACTAATATATTTATTATTAATAACTACCAGAAGCTCCAATAGTATCTAACACAATCTTCATATCTTAAGGGATTTATTAACTTTTATCTATAGTTTTTTTTACCTAATTGTTGGCTATACATTGGAAGTACATTATTTTGTTATTCATAGGAAACAGTGTCAATCCAGGTGCACATTCAAACCCCTGGGCACCATAGTGCCCAGAGTATATATCAACCTGGACTCACTCTGTAACAGCATTCAAGCCCTATCGCCCACTCTAGGTAGTGGCAGAACATGATCAATGATAATTTACTTTAAATCTGAGACATTATGTTTTGCCAAAGTGAAATGTCTCGCTACTGTATAGTCTGAAGTTCCCTTTTCTTGGGCCGCCCTAATGGTGGCATGATGGTTCCCCATTCTAGTTCTCAGGTCATTCATTGTTTTATCTACATAAAAAAGGCCACATACAGTACACAATGTAACAGATAAACTTTACATTTCGTTGTACATATAGCCCTATGTCTAATGGGAAATAGTCCTCCACAGGAAGTACAGCCCATACAACAATAGCAGCCTGTTTTTAAATATAACCAGGTATTTTAGATGTAGCATTGTCCAGGGTCCGTCTTGATAAGTCTTTGTCAGTATTAAGCTTGGGAACTGGGGATGCATAAATGTTGGTGAGTAATTTTTATTTATATATGATTGTCTGAGGACAGGGGCTACCCCAAAACGTCACATTTAATAAAGCATTAAGGAATTAAGACCCGGTGAGTGCCTTCATAATTTCTGAAATTTCTGTAAGTGTGTATTGCCTGGGTGCACTCTATGGTAGATAGGTAGAAACTTCAAGGAAAGAAGAGGCACTCACAGGACTTGGTTAACTTAAATTTTATTAGTTTGTCATCAATATGGGTTCAGTCAACATTTCGGTCCTCACATGGACTATTGTCAAAACTGTTTCTCAATACAAGCGTGTCTGATACATATCAGACACGCTTGTATTGAGAAACAATCTGACTGAACCCATATTGATGACAAACTAATAAAATGTAAGTTAACCAAGTCCTGTGAGTGCCTCTTCTTTCCTTGAAGAGTCTTTCTCTCTCTCTCTCTCTTTTTCTTTCTCTCTCTTTTTCTTTCTCTCTCTCTCTCTCTCTCTATATATATCTATATCTATATCTATATATATATAATCTCAAACACACAAAAGAGAAATAAACCAACAGGGGATGGCAATAATAAATATATACCCTCCACTGGTGGTTTAAAAGTATACCCTTATCTGGCACAAACTATGTAAGGTCATATAAAGAAAAATGAGTGAAAACACCATTAAAGAATGCATTGTAACACTCATTTAATATTTATGCAAATTCATTATTGCTAATCAAAAGAGTATAATGTTTGCAAAGGCAAACCATTCACAAAAATAATAATAAGCCACATCAGCGGTATCAAAAACTTAGATCACAGCAGATAATAAAGGGTACCCTTTAAAAGAAAAAATCAGGGAGCTCCCTGTTGGTTATTTACACCCATTCACCGATGTTTGCAGGTTGTCTGGTGTTTGTCTGCTGCGATAAAGGCAGCTACACTTTATCGCAGCAGACAAACACCGGACAACCTGCAAACATCGTATCCAGGTGATATCGTAAAGGAACCGTATACGTAGCATTTGATATTCACATGGAACTTAACTGGTAAGCTCAAGGTTTGCTAAAAGCAACCGGCCCCCCATTGCCAACTTTATACTGGAGCCATACTGAATGACAACAGGAGGGTAAGGTGAGTCACAGACTGAGCCCCAGTCACGGACAAACTGTTCGTCAGTTCATGATATCTGGTGAGAGAAAAATGTGTTGACAACCTACCCTGCCTAGATTTAAGCTTTCAACTAACAGCAGACCGTGCGTTAATCTAGGGGAGACTGCTTCAACTGTTACCTTGCGTGCTTACTAATGGGGTTGTAAGCTACATTAAGGATTTCCCTCAAACACCTGTGGATGTGAAGTATACTAACATTGGGACATAACTGTAGTTGTATATAACCCGATACCGGTGAATGGTGCAAATAACCAACAGGGAGCTCCCTGATTTTTTCTTTTAAAGGGTACCATTTATTATCTGCTGTGATCTATGTTTTTGATACCGCTGATGTGGCTTATTATTATTATTTTTTGAATGGTTTGCCTTTGCAAACATTATACTCTTTTTGATTAGCAATAATGAATTTTCATAAATATTAAATGAGGGTTACAATGCAATCTTTAATGGTGTTTTCACTAATTTTTCTTAATACGACCTTACATAGTTCAACTTTTTTGTCTCCTGTACCAGTTAACCAGAGCTCTGAAGTTGTGTTGACCTGATGTGTGTTAAATTGGATTGCGCTCAAGCGAACATGTTTACTTGTAATAGGGGCGCTATTTCAGTCATGTGCAAAAATCAGAGAAATACCTTATAATCTACCCCTTAGCGGCCAAATCATCAAGCTCTGTAGGGAGCTTGATGCAGCTGTTTCGGTACGAGCCTTCAGGCTCGCCGAAAACAGGAGTTAAGAAGCAGCGGGTTGATTGATCGGGTTGATTGACACTCCCCCTGGCCGCAAATCTCCAGGGTGCGGCACTGCACCAGCAGTTCACCAGAACTGCTTATGCAATGATAAATGCTGACAGCGTATGCTGTCAGCATTTATCAATGTGCGGCGGACACGTTACGCTACAGTGGATCATGTCCGCTAGCACTTTCATAAATCGGCCCCTTAGTGTTTAATGCTCCTTTTATGCATTAGCAGTTTGCAGGCAGATTTCTTATATATTAACGAAGAGGATCCATTAAAGAGAACAGTTAATAAGGTTAATAAGCATAAAGATGAATTACCCTTTGTAGGAAAGCTGTGTGTTTTGGGTTTAAAAAATATTGCGCAAGAGATTTTGAAAAGGGTTATTATGTTGTGTAAAAATGAGAGTATAGTTTAAGAATATATAAAAAGCAATTAATTTAATATCAGATAGTGGTTACAGTGTTCGATAATATGTAGTGCATATTAATGTATTCTATGAATCAGACATTATCCAGAGAAATTACAGGGAACAATAGATATGTAGTATAGACATTGGCTGACACGTTTAAAGAAAAACATGTTTCATATCTGACTGTTTTCTGAGTGTGGGTGGGAGATACATAGTAAACAATTTATTACTTCCTGTACTGCAGCTTTAAAAAAAAAAGAAAAATGTGTGCTGGGCTTCAGGGAAAAAGTCCCTTCACTCCTTTTTCCTTGAAGCCCAATCGATTGTGAAAAAGGAGAATATGACTTCAGAGCCAGCTTCTTTCTGTATCTAGATTTCTTTTTGTTTAGTTTATTTTTTTCTTGTTCCACAGGTTTGTGTCTGTCTTTTCTATCATGAAGCATTATACAAGGTTTAGAAAAGACTGATTTGAGACAAATCTATATTGTATTATTTGGTTGTTTTGTAAAAACAACAAAAAAAGAACAAAAAAAATTCTTAATAGAAGTCATATAGTGATCTATAGCACTCATTACATGAACCATAGGTAAAACAGCCAGGGGTCCAGGCACACAGTTTCAGGGATCTGTCAATAGCTGACTAGTTGCAGGGTGCACTTAATTGCATATTTGATTATGTAAAAAAAATGTCTGCTAATATTTCTTTTTTGTGACACAAATGTATTATATAAATTCACTCAGCATTATAAAAAATAATTGTAACAAATACTCTCTTCCAGTTAACTGAAGTTTGAGATTTCAATGCTGTTTGCCATAAACAAATAGAAAAAAAAAATGTATGCTTACCTGATAGATTAATTTATTTTATGGTGGTGAGAGTCCACCATACATTACGCCTGGGATTCAACTCCTGGTCACCAGGAAGAGGTAAAGATTCCCAGATCTTTCAAGACCACTTCATCCCTCCAACCTCACTGGTATGCCAGTAAGCTGTTTAGCCAAGTAAAGATGTAGGAAAGGACAAAGCAGCCAAAATAGAGGTGCAAAAACTGAACAGTCTCAAGAATAAAAAAAAATATATATATATTAATACAATTGGGTGAGGATTGTGGACTCTCACCACCATGAAAGAAAGACATTTTCAGGTAGGCATGCATTTTGTTTTCTTTCTTATAGTGGTGGGAGATCCACAATCCATTACAACTGGGAACTAATACCCAAGCTGTGGAGTCAACAAGTAATGTTGGGCGGGAACAAAAGGCAGACATCTAATTCCAGACACAGCTGCCTGGAGAACCTCCCTACCAAAGACAACTTCAGAAGCAGCAAAAACATCAAAATGGTATAATTTAGTATAAGTATGTAGGGATGACCATGTCGCTGCCTTGCAAATTTGTTTAACACAAAGCCCAAGAAGTGAAAACTGATCTAGTAGAGAGGGCTGTAATGTGTTTTTAGCCAAAAAGCTAAAGTAACAGCAGCTGAGAGCCTCTGGCCTTTGTGTGGACCTGAGAAATTAATGAATAGATTAGAGGATTGTCTAAAATCCTTCGATGTAGCTCTAACTACATCCAAATTATGAAGAAGTCTGCCTTTTAAATTTTGAGGATTAGAACAAAGAGAGGGAACAACAATTTCTTGATTGATATTATCAGAAGATACAACTTTTGGTAGGAAAATAAATCCAGTCCTTAAAACCGCCTTATCTTAGTGAAAAATAAGATACGGAGGGTCACAGGAAAGAGCTGCTAACTCAATAACTCTCTAGCCGATGAAATTGCTAGAAGGAATAATAACTTCCAAGAAAAAAATGTAATGTCTAGAAAATGCATTGGTTCAAAGGGAGAAACCTGCAAAATTCTAAGAACCAAATTTAGATTCCAGGGTACAGAGATTGGTTCTGTTACTGGTCTAAAACTGAATAAAGCCTGAACAAAATCCTGAATGTCAGGAAGTTTTGCAATCTGTGTATGGTATAACACAGACATCTGAAATGTGACCTTTTAAAGAGCTTGCAAATACATCCTTATCTAAGCCCTCTTGTAAAAATTTAATGACAATTAAAGCTATTCTTTTCACACTAGAACAGACAACTTTCAAAATGTTATTATTTATTTCCTAGCAACACACTTTCTAGCCTGAATTAAGGTTTCTACAATCTCATCCAAAAAGCCTCTCCATTTCAGAATTAGGCTTTCAATCTCCAAGCATTGAAGTTAAGATACTTGAAATCTTGATAATAGAAAGCACCTTGATATAGAATGGAATGGAAGAGGCCACGGAGCACAACTAGACATCTGTATCAGATCTGTGTACCAAGTTATGTGTGGCCAAGCAGGAGCAATCAAAACTACTGATGTTCTTGTTTTATCTGAGATATCACCCTGGGCAGACAAATTGTAGGAGGGAATTTGTAAGTTAATAGAAATGACCAGGGAGCTGCTAGAGCATCTACCAACTTCACTTGAGGATCCATGGATCTTGCAAAATATATGGGAAGTTTGTTGTTCAAATGAGAAGCCATTGGGACTTTCTCTGGCAGACCCCACCGTTCTACAATTTGATTTAATTCTTCCTGATGTTCAGACCATTCTCCCTGATGAAGAGATTGAGGGCTGAGATAATATACTTCCCAATTTTATACACTTGGGATATGACTCGCACAGAATGTGCTTATGTCCAAAATATCCAGCGCATGGGAAAATGAAGCAGGTGTGTAAGCTGCAAGGGTACAGCACAATACCCCAAACAATGAAGCAAATAGGAAACAACAGTCGCACTACCTTAAAGCATCAAAGGGTCTTTATTCAGCCAGACTGCAACAACAATGTTTCAGACCCTAGTCCTTAGTCATGTCTTAGTCTGAGAAGCCCTGAAGATAGCACAGAGTTTTAGGAAATTTTTTGCTAACCTCGCCTGTACCCCCAAACTACACCCTAACCCGAGAGACTTGCGCCCGTAGAGATAATTGTCCAGGTTCAGCGGACAAAGGATGCTTCTTGATAGATGAACTGGTTCTCTATCCACCATGATAGAGAATTGCTTATTTTGGGACCCAAATAGATCCTTTAAGAAAGTTGAGTGTAATCCTTGCACCACTGACGTAGTATGCATAACTGTAGAGGTTTAATGTAAAACAGATCAAATGGAATGCATAATGTTACAGAAGTCACATACATGTTGTCTGTAAGTTTGATCTCCTTTGATCTGTCAAGTAAAGCATTATTGATATATAGTCTATAATGACCCCTAGAAAAGAGACTGTGATTTGAAGAGATAGAGAACTCTTTGAAACGTTGATAAATTTCTTTCTCTTACAGGTGTATTCAGTCCACGGATTCATCCTTACTTGTGGGATATTCTCAATCCCCTACAGGAAGTGGCAAAGAGAGCACACAGCAAAGCTGTCCATATAGCTCCCCTCAGGCTCCACCCCCCCAGTCATTCGACCGACGGTTAGGAGAAAAAGGAGAACCATTGGGTGCAGTGGTGACTGTAGTTATTGTAAATTAAATTGAACCTGACTTAAATATCAGGGCGGGCCGTGGACTGAATACACCTGTAAGAGAAAGAAATTTATCAGGTAAGCATAAATTCTGTTTTCTCTTACTTGGTGTATTCAGTCCACGGATTCATCCTTACTTGTGGGATACCACTGCTTGCAAAACCTTTCTCCCAAAAATAGCCTCTGCAGAAGCAAAAGTATCGAATGTATAAAATTTGGCGAATGTATGCAGTGAAGACCAAATCGCTGCCTTACAAATCTGTTCAACAGAAGCCTCATTCTTGAAAGCCCATGTGGAAGCCACAGCTCTGGTGGAATGAGCTGTAATTCGTTCAGGAGGCTGCTTACCAGCTGTCTCATAAGCCAATCGGATGATGCTTTTCAGCCAGAATGACAGAGAGGTAGCAGTCGCTTTCTGACCTCTCCTCTTACCAGAATACACAACAAACAAGGTTGATGTTTGTCTGAAATCTTTAGTTGCTTTTAAATAGAACTTTAAAGCACGAACCACATCAAGATTGTGCAACAGTCGTTCCGTCTTAGAAACTGGATTAGGGCACAGAGAAGGAACAATGATTTCCTGGTTAATATTCCTATTAGAAACCACCTTTGGAAGGAAACCAGGTTTAGTACGCAAAACAACCTTATCTGCATGGAACACCAGATAGGGTGAATCACACTGCAAAGCAGACAAATCTGAAAATCTTCAAGCAGAAGAAATATCTACTAAAAACAAAACTTTCCA